>NW_027175500.1:0-173713 GCF_028021215.1 Eschrichtius robustus | reverse complement strand
TTCTGGTTTTCCCGTTATGTGAAGAGGGCTGCCGGAGGCCTCCTGCCACGAATAGGAAACACTGTGTTAATCGAGGAAAGCTGCCTTTCCCTCAGTCGGCATTGCCACTGTGAAGAGATGACGGGCAACCGCATTGGTTTTCACTTAAGTTTGAGGCCGCAGTTGGCCTGCTTTCCCGTTGGGAAAATAACGCTTCCCTCCTTAGGTCCCTATGCCAGACCTTGGCACAGCCATGTACGGGTAGTTTCTGAGCCACGAGAAGAGACTCACGCAGCACCCTGGACCTTCCCTGATAAAACTTTGGCACGAAGGGAGTTCTGCTTGGGCTGAGTGGCGTGACCGACATAATTCCTTGGGTTAGGCCACAGTGTCCTTTTCTCTTACAAAAGCTTAGGCAGTGTTGCAGGGGCAACAATCCGTATGTCAGGCTGCATCTAAAGTCGACTGTCTGCTTGGCGAGCGAGGGCAGGTTGGCGTTCCCAGGAGGAACAGCAAGCAGAGGGTTTCTTCCATTGCAGTTCTGGTTCAGCAGCGGGGACCACTTGCAGTACACCTAAGACCTGCTAGACCTGTGCTCGGGAGGACTTGTGACAGACTGGCAATCCAACTGGGCGACCAAGAGAGCGGTGTTTCGCCTTTCACTCTTCATTCCAAGAGATGATCCGAAGGGCCTAGGTCCCTGTATGTTGGTAGGTCGCCTAAGAAGTGGCATCCGGTACACACTGTGTTTCCATGAGACGTGGTGAGGACGCGGGAGTCCCCGGAGTCCTGAAAAGCACACTAGCGCTTAGCCACTGCTTTGAGGGAGGCTTCCTGGGAAATGCTGCATGCCTGCCTGGCGCTGTGGATGCAATTCCCGGACCTTGCCTTCAGCTTGGCGCTCAGCGTAGCTCTCCTTTTATGGACAGGCGACCCTGGGATGCCTCAGGAGTGGCAGTGGAAACACACTATGTCTCTCAAGAAAAGCCCACTTTCCTTCCAAAGACATGCCAGCATGCAAGCGTGGGCTGCCAGAGCACTGTATTCCAGGCAGCTTTCACGTTGAACCATCCTTCTTGCCAGCTGGGAGGTACTACAGTGCTCTGAAGGTCCCAGTCTCAAAGTTGAACACCGCCCACCTACGTATAGTTTCTCCCGCACCGAAGGGGACACAAGGAGGACTGTGGCACCTCCTCTGAATCACTTTGTAGCCGGGCTGTGGCGCACCGTGCGAATGGCATGAAATATTAGAGGGGCAAGGTCGAGTGAGTTAGGTGTCCCTGCCGCTGCCAAAAGCCTAGCAGTGTGCAGGGGGAAACCGTCCATTTTCCAGACTGCATCTGAAGACGAGTTACTGCTCGCCAGAAAGAGCCGGTAGCTAAATACACCCAGAAAGAACACTACGCACCGGCTTCCTCCTTGCTCCTCAGCGGCAGCACTGAGGGAGACATTAGGCATTACGCCTAAGACCTTCTACACCTCTGTTCGGGGAGCACTTTTGAATGTCTTGGCTCTCTAGCTATCCAACAAAGGAAAGAGTGTGTTGCCTCTCACTCGGCATGCAAAGAGATGATCCGGAGGGCTTTGGTCACGGCGCGGTGCTCAGGGGGCCTAGAAGAGAACTCGGTACACAGTGTTCTTCCAGGGGACATGCTGAGGCAGCGGGGGTCCAGGGAAAGGCACACGAACCTTCATGCACTACTTGCCTAGGGTTTCGTGGAAAGCCTCTGCACGCGTCAGTTCGTCGATGGACTACCTGAACCTTACTTGGGTCCTTGTGGAAGAGCATAGTGTTCCCTTTATGTATATAGGGCGCCGGGAGGCCTCCTGCACGGTACAGAAAACAGAGTGTTTCTCTAGGAGAGCTCCCTTTCCCTCACATAGCCATTCTACTTGTGAAGAGAACACGAGCAACCACACTGTGTCGCAGGACACTTTGAGGCCACAATTTCAGCTCTCCCGCTGGGAAAGTAATGCTCTTCGCTCTAGGTAACCGATATCAAAATTGAACCCAGCACATGCACCTGTAGTTTCTGACCAACCAAGAGAGACTCAGGCAGCACGCTGGACCTGCCCTGAGAAAACTTGGGCGCCAAGGGGGGCTCTGCACGGGCTGAATGGCTTCAAGGACATAATTCCCGGGGATAGGCCAAATGGTCCCTGTAGCTCAGAAACCCCGAGGTAGCGTTCGGGGCAAATTGTACGTTTGTCGGGCTGCCTCTGTAGTCGGCCTTCTGCTTGGCAGAGAGAGACGGCAGGTAAGTGTTCCCAGTATGAACAATAAACACAGCGTTCGTTCATGGCAGCAGTGGTTCAGCAGTGGGGACCTTTTGCATTACACCTGAGACCCTGCTAGGCCTGTGTTCGGGAGGCCTGTTGAAAGCCTGGCAATCTCCATGGGCAGCGAAGAGAGGGCAGAGCGTTGCCTTTCCTTCTTCATGCAGAGAAATGGTCCGAAGGGCCTTAGGGACCTGTGTTTGGGTAGGTCGCCCAGGAAGAGACATTGGGTACACAGTGTTTTTCCACGCCCAGGTGGTGAGGACCCAGGAGTCCTAGGAGTCCTGAACGGCACGCTAGCGTTAAGCCACTGCCATGGCTAAGGCTTCTGGGCAAATGCTGCATGCCTGCCAGCATTGCGGATGCCGTCCTGGACTTTGTTTGGATCTTCGTGATCCGTGTAGCTCGCCCTTTATGTAAAGGGGGCTCTGGCAGGCCTCAGGCAAGGAAGTGGAAACACCTTTTGTCTTTCCTGTAAAGCACCCTTTCCTTTGAGACCCATTCCAGCACGCAAGGAAGGACTCGCAGAACGCTGTGTGTAGGCACCTTGGAGGCTACGAGGATTCCTCGTTCAACTAGGGAATTCCTCCGTTTCTCATAAGGTCCCAGTATCAAAGTTGAACCCAGCCCACGTACGGGTCGTTTCTGAAGAACCAAAAGAGGCACAAGAAGCACTGTGCTACCTTCTCAGAATAATGTTTTATTTAGGCAGGGAGACTTGCACTGTGCGAATGACCTAAGCGATTTAAGGCGCTAGGGAGGCCTAGGTGGCCTTGAACCTGCCAAAAGACTAGCAGGGCTCAGGAGGAAACTGTTGATTTTCCAGGCTGCATCTAAAAGTCGTGTTTCGGCTTGGCAGAGAGAGACGGCAGGTGTGTAAAGCGAGAAGGAACACGAAGCACAGAGTTGTTTCACTGCAGCTCAGGGTCAGCCCTGAGAGCCACTGGCACTACACCGAGGACTTTCCAGAACTCTGGTCGGGGCACATTGGAAAGATTTGTCAGTCTATCGATCCAACGAAGAGAACCCTGCCTTGCCTTTCACAGTGCACTCAAAGAGCCGATCCGGAGTACCCAGGTAGCGGCACGGTGCTCAGTCGGCCAAGAAGAGTCACTGAGCACACAGGGTTCTTCCAAGGGACATGGTGAGGCGGCGGGAGACCTAGCAAGGGCACACTGGCCTTAATGCCCTACTTTCCCTACCGGGGTCATGGAAATCGTTAGTACACGGCCACCCGTGGATGGAAACCCGGACATTACGTTGAGCCTTGGGGGGGGGGGGGACAGGTCTGGTTTTCCCGTTATGTGAAGAGGGCTGCCGGAGGCCTCCTGCCATGAATAGGAAACACTGTGTTAATCGAGGAAAGCTGCCTTTCCCTCAGTCGGCATTGCCACTGTGAAGAGATGACGGGCAACCGCATTGGTTTTCACTTAAGTTTGAGGCCGCAGGTGGCCTGCTTTCCCGTTGGGAAAATAACGCTTCCCTCCTTAGGTCCCTATGCCAGACTTGGCACAGCCCATGTACGGGTAGTTTCTGAGCCACGAGAAGAGACTCACGCAGCACCCTGGACCTTCCCTGATCAAACTTTGGCACGAAGGGAGTTCTGCTTGGGCTGAGTGGCGTGACCGACATAATTCCTTGGGTTAGGCCACAGTGTCCTTTTCTCTTACAAAAGCTTAGGCAGTGTTGCAGGGGCAACAATCCGTATGTCAGGCTGCATCTAAAGTCGACTGTCTGCTTGGCGAGCGAGGGCAGGTTGGCGTTCCCAGGAGGAACAGCAAGCAGAGGGTTTCTTCCATTGCAGTTCTGGTTCAGCAGCGGGGACCACTTGCAGTACACCTAAGACCTGCTAGACCTGTGCTCGGGAGGACTTGTGACAGACTGGCAATCCAACTGGGCGACCAAGAGAACGGTGTTTCACCTTTCACTCTTCATTCCAAGAGATGATCCGAAGGGCCTAGGTCCCTGTATGTTGGTAGGTCGCCTAAGAAGTGGCATCCGGTACACACTGTGTTTCCATGAGACGTGGTGAGGACGCGGGAGTCCCCGGAGTCCTGAAAAGCACACTAGCGCTTAGCCACTGCTTTGAGTGAGGCTTCCTGGGAAATGCTGCATGCCTGCCTGGCGCTGTGGATGCAATTCCCGGACCTTGCCTTCAGCTTGGCGCTCAGCGTAGCTCTCCTTTTATGGACAGGCGACCCTGGGATGCCTCAGGAGTGGCAGTGGAAACACACTATGTCTCTCAAGAAAAGCCCACTTTCCTTCCAAAGACATGCCAGCATGCAAGCGTGGGCTGACAGAGCACTGTATTCCAGGCAGCTTTCACGTTGAACCATCCTTCTTGCCAGCTGGGAGGTACTACGGTGCTCTGAAGGTCCCAGTCTCAAAGTTGAACACCGCCCACCTACGTATAGGTTCTCCCGCACCGAAGGGGACACAAGGAGGACTGTGGCACCTCCTCTGAATCACTTTGTAGCCGGGCTGTGGCGCACCGTGCGAATGGCATGAAATATTAGAGGGGCAAGGTCGAGTGAGTTAGGTGTCCCTGCCGCTGCCAAAAGCCTAGCAGTGTGCAGGGGGAAACCGTCCATTTTCCAGACTGCATCTGAAGACGAGTTACTGCTCGCCAGAAAGAGCCGGTAGCTAAATACACCCAGAAAGAACACTACGCACCGGCTTCCTCCTTGCTCCTCAGCGGCAGCACTGAGGGAGACATTAGGCATTACGCCTAAGACCTTCTACACCTCTGTTCGGGGAGCACTTTTGAATGTCTTGGCTATCTAGCTATCCAACAAAGGAAAGAGTGTGTTGCCTCTCACTCGGCATGCAAAGAGATGATCCGGAGGGCTTTGGTCGCGGCGCGGTGCTCAGGGGGCCTAGAAGAGAACTCGGTACACAGTGTTCTTCCAGGGGACATACTGAGGCAGCGGGGGTCCAGGGAAAGGCACACGAACCTTCATGCACTACTTGCCTAGGGTTTCGTGGAAAGCCTCTGCACGCGTCAGTTCGTCGATGGACTACCTGAACCTCACTTGGGTCCTTGTGGAAGAGCATAGTGTTCCCTTTATGTATATAGGGCGCCGGGAGGCCTCCTGCACGGTACAGAAAACAGAGTGTTTCTCTAGGAGAGCTCCCTTTCCCTCACATAGCCATTCTACTTGTGAAGAGAACACGAGCAACCACACTGTGTCGCAGGACACTTTGAGGCCGCACTTTCAGCTCTCCCGCTGGGAAAGTAATGCTCTTCGCTCTAGGTAACCGATATCAAAATTGAACCCAGCACATGCACCTGTAGTTTCTGACCAACCAAGAGAGACTAAGGCAGCACGCTGGACCTGCCCTGAGAAAACTTGAGCGCCAAGGGGGGCCCTGCATGGGCTGAATGGCTTCAAGGACATAATTCCCGGGGATAGGCCAAATGGTCCCTGTAGCTCAGAAACCCCGAGGTAGCGTTCAGGGGCAAATTGTACGTTTGTCGGGCTGCCTCTGTAGTCGGCCTTCTGCTTGGCAGAGAGAGACGGCAGGTAAGTGTTCCCAGTATGAACAATAAACACAGCGTTCATTCATGGCAGCAGTGGTTCAGCAGTGGGGACCTTTTGCATTACACCTGAGACCCTGCTAGGCCTGTGTTCGGGAGGCCTGTTGAAAGCCTGGCAATCTCCATGGGCAGCGAAGAGAGGGCAGAGCGTTGCCTTTCCTTCTTCATGCAGAGAAATGGTCCGAAGGGCCTTAGGGACCTGTGTTTGGGTAGGTCGCCCAGGAAGAGACATTGGGTACACAGTGTTTTTCCACGCCCAGGTGGTGAGGACCCAGGAGTCCTAGGAGTCCTGAACTGCACGCTAGCGTTAAGCCACTGCCATGGCTAAGGCTTTTGGGCAAATGCTGCATGCCTGCCAGCATTGCGGATGCCGTCCTGGACATCGTTTGGATCTTCGTGATCCGTGTAGCTCGCCCTTTATGTAAAGGGGGCTCTGGCAGGCCTCAGGCAAGGAAGTGGAAACACCTTTTGTCTTTCCTGTAAAGCACCCTTTCCTTTGAGACCCATTCCAGCACGCAAGGAAGGACTCGCAGAACGCTTTGTGTAGGCACCTTGGAGGCTACGAGGATTCCTTGTTCAACTAGGGAATTCCTCCGTTTCTCATAAGGTCCCAGTATCAAAGTTGAACCCAGCCCACGTACGGGTCGTTTCTGAAGAACCAAAAGAGGCACAAGAAGCACTGTGCTACCTTCTCAGAATAATGTTTTATTTAGGCAGGGAGACTTGCACTGTGCGAATGACCTAAGCGATTTAAGGCGCTAGGGAGGCCTAGGTGGCCTTGAACCTGCCAAAAGACTAGCAGGGCTCAGGAGGAAACTGTTGATTTTCCAGGCTGCATCTAAAAGTCGTGTTTCGGCTTGGCAGAGAGAGACGGCAGGTGTGTAAAGCGAGAAGGAACACGAAGCACAGAGTTGTTTCACTGCAGCTCAGGGTCAGCCCTGAGAGCCACTGGCACTACACCGAGGACTTTCCAGAACTCTGGTCGGGGCACATTGGAAAGATTTGTCAGTCTATCGATCCAACGAAGAGAACCCTGCCTTGCCTTTCACAGTGCACTCAAAGAGGCGATCCGGAGTACCCAGGTAGCTGCACGGTGCTCAGTCGGCCAAGAAGAGTCACTGAGCACACAGCGTTCTTCCAAGGGACATGGTGAGGCGGCGGGAGTCCTAGCAAGGGCACACTGGCCTTAATGCCCTACTTTCCCTACCGGGGTCATGGAAATCGTTAGTACACGGCCACCCGTGGATGGAAACCCGGACATTACGTTGAGCCTTGGGGGGGGGGGACAGGTCTGGTTTTCCCGTTATGTGAAGAGGGCTGCCGGAGGCCTCCTGCCACGAATAGGAAACACTGTGTTAATCGAGGAAAGCTGCCTTTCCCTCAGTCGGCATTGCCACTGTGAAGAGATGACGGGCAACCGCATTGGTTTTCACTTAAGTTTGAGGCCGCAGGTGGCCTGCTTTCCCGTTGGGAAAATAACGCTTCCCTCCTTAGGTCCCTATGCCAGACTTGGCACAGCCCATGTACGGGTAGTTTCTGAGCCACGAGAAGAGACTCACGCAGCACCCTGGACCTTCCCTGATAAAACTTTGGCACGAAGGGAGTTCTGCTTGGGCTGAGTGGCGTGACCGACATAATTCCTTGGGTTAGGCCACAGTGTCCTTTTCTCTTACAAAAGCTTAGGCAGTGTTGAAGGGGCAACAATCCGTATGTCAGGCTGCATCTAAAGTCGACTGTCTGCTTGGCGAGCGAGGGCAGGTTGGCGTTCCCAGGAGGAACAGCAAGCAGAGGGTTTCTTCCATTGCAGTTCTGGTTCAGCAGCGGGGACCACTTGCAGTACACCTAAGACCTTCTAGACCTGTGCTCGGGAGGACTTGTGACAGACTGGCAATCCAACTGGGCGACCAAGAGAGCGGTGTTTCGCCTTTCACTCTTCATTCCAAGAGATGATCCGAAGGGCCTAGGTCCCTGTATGTTGGTAGGTCACCTAAGAAGTGGCATCCGGTACACACTGTGTTTCCATGAGACGTGGTGAGGACGCGGGAGTCCCCGGAGTCCTGAAAAGCACACTAGCGCTTAGCCACTGCTTTGAGGGAGGCTTCCTGGGAAATGCTGCATGCCTGCCTGGCGCTGTGGATGCAATTCCCGGACCTTGCCTTCAGCTTGGCGCTCAGCGTAGCTCTCCTTTTATGGACAGGCGACCCTGGGATGCCTCAGGAGTGGCAGTGGAAACACACTATGTCTCTCAAGAAAAGCCCACTTTCCTTCCAAAGACATGCCAGCATGCAAGCGTGGGCTGCCAGAGCACTGTATTCCAGGCAGCTTTCACGTTGAACCATCCTTCTTGCCAGCTGGGAGGTACTACAGTGCTCTGAAGGTCCCAGTCTCAAAGTTGAACACCGCCCACCTACGTATAGGTTCTCCCGCACCGAAGGGGACACAAGGAGGACTGTGGCACCTCCTCTGAATCACTTTGTAGCCGGGCTGTGGCGCACCGTGCGAATGGCATGAAATATTAGAGGGGCAAGGTCGAGTGAGTTAGGTGTCCCTGCCGCTGCCAAAAGCCTAGCAGTGTGCAGGGGGAAACCGTCCATTTTCCAGACTGCATCTGAAGACGAGTTACTGCTCGCCAGAAAGAGCCGGTAGCTAAATACACCCAGAAAGAACACTACGCACCGGCTTCCTCCTTGCTCCTCAGCGGCAGCACTGAGGGAGACATTAGGCATTACGCCTAAGACCTTCTACACCTCTGTTCGGGGAGCACTTTTGAATGTCTTGGCTATCTAGCTATCCAACAAAGGAAAGAGTGTGTTGCCTCTCACTCGGCATGCAAAGAGATGATCCGGAGGGCTTTGGTCGCGGCGCGGTGCTCAGGGGGCCTAGAAGAGAACTCGGTACACAGTGTTCTTCCAGGGGACATGCTGAGGCAGCGGGGGTCCAGGGAAAGGCACACGAACCTTCATGCACTACTTGCCTAGGGTTTCGTGGAAAGCCTCTGCACGCGTCAGTTCGTCGATGGACTACCTGAACCTTACTTGTGTCCTTGTGGAAGAGCATAGTGTTCCCTTTATGTATATAGGGCGCCGGGAGGCCTCCTGCACGGTACA
The DNA here is from genome assembly GCF_028021215.1 of Eschrichtius robustus. Taxonomy (NCBI): domain Eukaryota; kingdom Metazoa; phylum Chordata; class Mammalia; order Artiodactyla; family Eschrichtiidae; genus Eschrichtius; species Eschrichtius robustus. The sequence goes on along the minus strand of NW_027175500.1, from coordinate 164,812 downwards.
GAAAACAGAGTGTTTCTCTAGGAGAGCTCCCTTTCCCTCACATAGCCATTCTACTTGTGAAGAGAACACGAGCAACCACACTGTGTCGCAGGACACTTTGAGGCCACAATTTTAGCTCTCCCGCTGGGAAAGTAATGCTCTTCGCTCTAGGTAACCGATATCAAAATTGAACCCAGCACATGCACCTGTAGTTTCTGACCAACCAAGAGAGACTCAGGCAGCACGCTGGACCTGCCCTGAGAAAACTTGGGCGCCAAGGGGGGCCCTGCACGGGCTGAATGGCTTGAAGGACATAATTCCCGGGGATAGGCCAAATGGTCCCTGTAGCTCAGAAACCCCGAGGTAGCGTTCGCGGCAAATTGTACGTTTGACGGGCTGCCTCTGTAGTCGGCCTTCTGCTTGGCAGAGAGCGACGGCAGGTAAGTGTTCCCAGTATGAACAATAAACACAGCGTTCGTTCATGGCAGCAGTGGTTCAGCAGTGGGGACCTTTTGCATTACACCTGAGACCCTGCTAGGCCTGTGTTCGGGAGGCCTGTTGAAAGCCTGGCAATCTCCATGGGCAGCGAAGAGAGGGCAGAGCGTTGCCTTTCCTTCTTCATGCAGAGAAATGGTCCGAAGGGCCTTAGGGACCTGTGTTTGGGTAGGTCGCCCAGGAAGAGACATTGGGTACACAGTGTTTTTCCACGCCCAGGTGGTGAGGACCCAGGAGTCCTAGGAGTCCTGAACGGCACGCTAGCATTAAGCCACTGCCATGGCTAAGGCTTCTGGGCAAATGCTGCATGCCTGCCAGCATTGCGGATGCCGTCCTGGACTTTGTTTGGATCTTCGTGATCCGTGTAGCTCGCCCTTTATGTAAAGGGGGCTCTGGCAGGCCTCAGGCAAGGAAGTGGAAACACCTTTTGTCTTTCCTGTAAAGCACCCTTTCCTTTGAGACCCATTCCAGCACGCAAGGAAGGACTCGCAGAACGCTGTGTGTAGGCACCTTGGAGGCTACGAGGATTCCTCGTTCAACTAGGGAATTCCTCCGTTTCTCATAAGGTCCCAGTATCAAAGTTGAACCCAGCCCACGTACGGGTCGTTTCTGAAGAACCAAAAGAGGCACAAGAAGCACTGTGCTACCTTCTCAGAATAATGTTTTATTTAGGCAGGGAGACTTGCACTGTGCGAATGACCTAAGCGATTTAAGGCGCTAGGGAGGCCTAGGTGGCCTTGAACCTGCCAAAAGACTAGCAGGGCTCAGGAGGAAACTGTTGATTTTCCAGGCTGCATCTAAAAGTCGTGTTTCGGCTTGGCAGAGAGAGACGGCAGGTGTGTAAAGCGAGAAGGAACACGAAGCACAGAGTTGTTTCACTGCAGCTCAGGGTCAGCCCTGAGAGCCACTGGCACTACACCGAGGACTTTCCAGAACTCTGGTCGGGGCACATTGGAAAGATTTGTCAGTCAATCGATCCAAAGAAGAGAACCCTGCCTTGCCTTTCACAGTGCACTCAAAGAGGCGATCCGGAGTACCCAGGTAGCGGCACGGTGCTCAGTCGGCCAAGAAGAGTCACTGAGCACACAGCGTTCTTCCAAGGGACATGGTGAGGCGGCGGGAGTCCTAGCAAGGGCACACTGGCCTTAATGCCCTACTTTCCCTACCGGGGTCATGGAAATCGTTAGTACACGGCCACCCGTGGATGGAAACCCGGACATTACGTTGAGCCTTGGGGGGGGGGGGACAGGTCTGGTTTTCCCGTTATGTGAAGAGGGCTGCCGGAGGCCTCCTGCCACGAATAGGAAACACTGTGTTAATCGAGGAAAGCTGCCTTTCCCTCAGTCGGCATTGCCACTGTGAAGAGATGACGGGCAACCGCATTGGTTTTCACTTAAGTTTGAGGCCGCAGGTGGCCTGCTTTCCCGTTGGGAAAATAACGCTTCCCTCCTTAGGTCCCTATGCCAGACTTGGCACAGCCCATGTACGGGTAGTTTCTGAGCCACGAGAAGAGACTCACGCAGCACCCTGGACCTTCCCTGATAAAACTTTGGCACGAAGGGAGTTCTGCTTGGGCTGAGTGGCGTGACCGACATAATTCCTTGGGTTAGGCCACAGTGTCCTTTTCTCTTACAAAAGCTTAGGCAGTGTTGCAGGGGCAACAATCCGTATGTCAGGCTGCATCTAAAGTCGACTGTCTGCTTGGCGAGCGAGGGCAGGTTGGCGTTCCCAGGAGGAACAGCAAGCAGAGGGTTTCTTCCATTGCAGTTCTGGTTCAGCAGCGGGGACCACTTGCAGTACACCTAAGACCTGCTAGACCTGTGCTCGGGAGGACTTGTGACAGACTGGCAATCCAACTGGGCGACCAAGAGAGCGGTGTTTCGCCTTTCACTCTTCATTCCAAGAGATGATCCGAAGGGCCTAGGTCCCTGTATGTTGGTAGGTCGCCTAAGAAGTGGCATCCGGTACACACTGTGTTTCCATGAGACGTGGTGAGGACGCGGGAGTCCCCGGAGTCCTGAAAAGCACACTAGCGCTTAGCCACTGCTTTGAGGGAGGCTTCCTGGGAAATGCTGCATGCCTGCCTGGCGCTGTGGATGCAATTCCCGGACCTTGCCTTCAGCTTGGCGCTCAGCGTAGCTCTCCTTTTATGGACAGGCGACCCTGGGATGCCTCAGGAGTGGCAGTGGAAACACACTATGTCTCTCAAGAAAAGCCCACTTTCCTTCCAAAGACATGCCAGCATGCAAGCGTGGGCTGCCAGAGCACTGTATTCCAGGCAGCTTTCACGTTGAACCATCCTTCTTGCCAGCTGGGAGGTACTACAGTGCTCTGAAGGTCCCAGTCTCAAAGTTGAACACCGCCCACCTACGTATAGGTTCTCCCGCACCGAAGGGGACACAAGGAGGACTGTGGCACCTCCTCTGAATCACTTTGTAGCCGGGCTGTGGCGCACCGTGCGAATGGCATGAAATATTAGAGGGGCAAGGTCGAGTGAGTTAGGTGTCCCTGCCGCTGCCAAAAGCCTAGCAGTGTGCAGGGGGAAACCGTCCATTTTCCAGACTGCATCTGAAGACGAGTTACTGCTCGCCAGAAAGAGCCGGTAGCTAAATACACCCAGAAAGAACACTACGCACCGGCTTCCTCCTTGCTCCTCAGCGGCAGCACTGAGGGAGACATTAGGCATTACGCCTAAGACCTTCTACACCTCTGTTCGGGGAGCACTTTTGAATGTCTTGGCTCTCTAGCTATCCAACAAAGGAAAGAGTGTGTTGCCTCTCACTCGGCATGCAAAGAGATGATCCGGAGGGCTTTGGTCGCGGCGCGGTGCTCAGGGGGCCTAGAAGAGAACTCGGTACACAGTGTTCTTCCAGGGGACATGCTGAGGCAGCGGGGGTCCAGGGAAAGGCACACGAACCTTCATGCACTACTTGCCTAGGGTTTCGTGGAAAGCCTCTGCACGCGTCAGTTCGTCGATGGACTACCTGAACCTTACTTGTGTCCTTGTGGAAGAGCATAGTGTTCCCTTTATGTATATAGGGCGCCGGGAGGCCTCCTGCACGGTACAGAAAACAGAGTGTTTCTCTAGGAGAGCTCCCTTTCCCTCACATAGCCATTCTACTTGTGAAGAGAACACGAGCAACCACACTGTGTCGCAGGACACTTTGAGGCCACAATTTTAGCTCTCCCGCTGGGAAAGTAATGCTCTTCGCTCTAGGTAACCGATATCAAAATTGAACCCAGCACATGCACCTGTAGTTTCTGACCAACCAAGAGAGACTCAGGCAGCACGCTGGACCTGCCCTGAGAAAACTTGGGCGCCAAGGGGGGCCCTGCACGGGCTGAATGGCTTGAAGGACATAATTCCCGGGGATAGGCCAAATGGTCCCTGTAGCTCAGAAACCCCGAGGTAGCGTTCGCGGCAAATTGTACGTTTGACGGGCTGCCTCTGTAGTCGGCCTTCTGCTTGGCAGAGAGCGACGGCAGGTAAGTGTTCCCAGTATGAACAATAAACACAGCGTTCGTTCATGGCAGCATTGGTTCAGCAGTGGGGACCTTTTGCATTACACCTGAGACCCTGCTAGGCCTGTGTTCGGGAGGCCTGTTGAAAGCCTGGCAATCTCCATGGGCAGCGAAGAGAGGGCAGAGCGTTGCCTTTCCTTCTTCATGCAGAGAAATGGTCCGAAGGGCCTTAGGGACCTGTGTTTGGGTAGGTCGCCCAGGAAGAGACATTGGGTACACAGTGTTTTTCCACGCCCAGGTGGTGAGGACCCAGGAGTCCTAGGAGTCCTGAACGGCACGCTAGCATTAAGCCACTGCCATGGCTAAGGCTTCTGGGCAAATGCTGCATGCCTGCCAGCATTGCGGATGCCGTCCTGGACTTTGTTTGGATCTTCGTGATCCGTGTAGCTCGCCCTTTATGTAAAGGGGGCTCTGGCAGGCCTCAGGGAAGGAAGTGGAAACACCTTTTGTCTTTCCTGTAAAGCACCCTTTCCTTTGAGACCCATTCCAGCACGCAAGGAAGGACTCGCAGAACGCTGTGTGTAGGCACCTTGGAGGCTACGAGGATTCCTCGTTCAACTAGGGAATTCCTCCGTTTCTCATAAGGTCCCAGTATCAAAGTTGAACCCAGCCCACGTACGGGTCGTTTCTGAAGAACCAAAAGAGGCACAAGAAGCACTGTGCTACCTTCTCAGAATAATGTTTTATTTAGGCAGGGAGACTTGCACTGTGCGAATGACCTAAGCGATTTAAGGCGCTAGGGAGGCCTAGGTGGCCTTGAACCTGCCAAAAGACTAGCAGGGCTCAGGAGGAAACTGTTGATTTTCCAGGCTGCATCTAAAAGTCGTGTTTCGGCTTGGCAGAGAGAGACGGCAGGTGTGTAAAGCGAGAAGGAACACGAAGCACAGAGTTGTTTCACTGCAGCTCAGGGTCAGCCCTGAGAGCCACTGGCACTACACCGAGGACTTTCCAGAACTCTGGTCGGGGCACATTGGAAAGATTTGTCAGTCAATCGATCCAAAGAAGAGAACCCTGCCTTGCCTTTCACAGTGCACTCAAAGAGGCGATCCGGAGTACCCAGGTAGCGGCACGGTGCTCAGTCGGCCAAGAAGAGTCACTGAGCACACAGCGTTCTTCCAAGGGACATGGTGAGGCGGCGGGAGTCCTAGCAAGGGCACACTGGCCTTAATGCCCTACTTTCCCTACCGGGGTCATGGAAATCGTTAGTACACGGCCACCCGTGGATGGAAACCCGGACATTACGTTGAGCCTTGGGGGGGGGGGACAGGTCTGGTTTTCCCGTTATGTGAAGAGGGCTGCCGGAGGCCTCCTGCCACGAATAGGAAACACTGTGTTAATCGAGGAAAGCTGCCTTTCCCTCAGTTGGCATTGCCACTGTGAAGAGATGACGGGCAACCGCATTGGTTTTCACTTAAGTTTGAGGCCGCAGGTGGCCTGCTTTCCCGTTGGGAAAATAACGCTTCCCTCCTTAGGTCCCTATGCCAGACTTGGCACAGCCCATGTACGGGTAGTTTCTGAGCCACGAGAAGAGACTCACGCAGCACCCTGGACCTTCCCTGATAAAACTTTGGCACGAAGGGAGTTCTGCTTGGGCTGAGTGGCGTGACCGACATAATTCCTTGGGTTAGGCCACAGTGTCCTTTTCTCTTACAAAAGCTTAGGCAGTGTTGCAGGGGCAACAATCCGTATGTCAGGCTGCATCTAAAGTCGACTGTCTGCTTGGCGAGCGAGGGCAGGTTGGCGTTCCCAGGAGGAACAGCAAGCAGAGGGTTTCTTCCATTGCAGTTCTGGTTCAGCAGCGGGGACCACTTGCAGTACACCTAAGACCTGCTAGACCTGTGCTCGGGAGGACTTGTGACAGACTGGCAATCCAACTGGGCGACCAAGAGAGCGGTGTTTCGCCTTTCACTCTTCATTCCAAGAGATGATCCGAAGGGCCTAGGTCCCTGTATGTTGGTAGGTCGCCTAAGAAGTGGCATCCGGTACACACTGTGTTTCCATGAGACGTGGTGAGGACGCGGGAGTCCCCGGAGTCCTGAAAAGCACACTAGCGCTTAGCCACTGCTTTGAGGGAGGCTTCCTGGGAAATGCTGCATGCCTGCCTGGCGCTGTGGATGCAATTCCCGGACCTTGCCTTCAGCTTGGCGCTCAGCGTAGCTCTCCTTTTATGGACAGGCGACCCTGGGATGCCTCAGGAGTGGCAGTGGAAACACACTATGTCTCTCAAGAAAAGCCCACTTTCCTTCCAAAGACATGCCAGCATGCAAGCGTGGGCTGCCAGAGCACTGTATTCCAGGCAGCTTTCACGTTGAACCATCCTTCTTGCCAGCTGGGAGGTACTACAGTGCTCTGAAGGTCCCAGTCTCAAAGTTGAACACCGCCCACCTACGTATAGTTTCTCCCGCACCGAAGGGGACACAAGGAGGACTGTGGCACCTCCTCTGAATCACTTTGTAGCCGGGCTGTGGCGCACCGTGCGAATGGCATGAAATATTAGAGGGGCAAGGTCGAGTGAGTTAGGTGTCCCTGCCGCTGCCAAAAGCCTAGCAGTGTGCAGGGGGAAACCGTCCATTTTCCAGACTGCATCTGAAGACGAGTTACTGCTCGCCAGAAAGAGCCGGTAGCTAAATACACCCAGAAAGAACACTACGCACCGGCTTCCTCCTTGCTCCTCAGCGGCAGCACTGAGGGAGACATTAGGCATTACGCCTAAGACCTTCTACACCTCTGTTCGGGGAGCACTTTTGAATGTCTTGGCTCTCTAGCTATCCAACAAAGGAAAGAGTGTGTTGCCTCTCACTCGGCATGCAAAGAGATGATCCGGAGGGCTTTGGTCACGGCGCGGTGCTCAGGGGGCCTAGAAGAGAACTCGGTACACAGTGTTCTTCCAGGGGACATGCTGAGGCAGCGGGGGTCCAGGGAAAGGCACACGAACCTTCATGCACTACTTGCCTAGGGTTTCGTGGAAAGCCTCTGCACGCGTCAGTTCGTCGATGGACTACCTGAACCTTACTTGGGTCCTTGTGGAAGAGCATAGTGTTCCCTTTATGTATATAGGGCGCCGGGAGGCCTCCTGCACGGTACAGAAAACAGAGTGTTTCTCTAGGAGAGCTCCCTTTCCCTCACATAGCCATTCTACTTGTGAAGAGAACACGAGCAACCACACTGTGTCGCAGGACACTTTGAGGCCACAATTTCAGCTCTCCCGCTGGGAAAGTAATGCTCTTCGCTCTAGGTAACCGATATCAAAATTGAACCCAGCACATGCACCTGTAGTTTCTGACCAACCAAGAGAGACTCAGGCAGCACGCTGGACCTGCCCTGAGAAAACTTGGGCGCCAAGGGGGGCTCTGCACGGGCTGAATGGCTTCAAGGACATAATTCCCGGGGATAGGCCAAATGGTCCCTGTAGCTCAGAAACCCCGAGGTAGCGTTCGGGGCAAATTGTACGTTTGTCGGGCTGCCTCTGTAGTCGGCCTTCTGCTTGGCAGAGAGAGACGGCAGGTAAGTGTTCCCAGTATGAACAATAAACACAGCGTTCGTTCATGGCAGCAGTGGTTCAGCAGTGGGGACCTTTTGCATTACACCTGAGACCCTGCTAGGCCTGTGTTCGGGAGGCCTGTTGAAAGCCTGGCAATCTCCATGGGCAGCGAAGAGAGGGCAGAGCGTTGCCTTTCCTTCTTCATGCAGAGAAATGGTCCGAAGGGCCTTAGGGACCTGTGTTTGGGTAGGTCGCCCAGGAAGAGACATTGGGTACACAGTGTTTTTCCACGCCCAGGTGGTGAGGACCCAGGAGTCCTAGGAGTCCTGAACGGCACGCTAGCGTTAAGCCACTGCCATGGCTAAGGCTTCTGGGCAAATGCTGCATGCCTGCCAGCATTGCGGATGCCGTCCTGGACTTTGTTTGGATCTTCGTGATCCGTGTAGCTCGCCCTTTATGTAAAGGGGGCTCTGGCAGGCCTCAGGCAAGGAAGTGGAAACACCTTTTGTCTTTCCTGTAAAGCACCCTTTCCTTTGAGACCCATTCCAGCACGCAAGGAAGGACTCGCAGAACGCTGTGTGTAGGCACCTTGGAGGCTACGAGGATTCCTCGTTCAACTAGGGAATTCCTCCGTTTCTCATAAGGTCCCAGTATCAAAGTTGAACCCAGCCCACGTACGAGTCGTTTCTGAAGAACCAAAAGAGGCACAAGAAGCACTGTGCTACCTTCTCAGAATAATGTTTTATTTAGGCAGGGAGACTTGCACTGTGCGAATGACCTAAGCGATTTAAGGCGCTAGGGAGGCCTAGGTGGCCTTGAACCTGCCAAAAGACTAGCAGGGCTCAGGAGGAAACTGTTGATTTTCCAGGCTGCATCTAAAAGTCGTGTTTCGGCTTGGCAGAGAGAGACGGCAGGTGTGTAAAGCGAGAAGGAACACGAAGCACAGAGTTGTTTCACTGCAGCTCAGGGTCAGCCCTGAGAGCCACTGGCACTACACCGAGGACTTTCCAGAACTCTGGTCGGGGCACATTGGAAAGATTTGTCAGTCTATCGATCCAACGAAGAGAACCCTGCCTTGCCTTTCACAGTGCACTCAAAGAGCCGATCCGGAGTACCCAGGTAGCGGCACGGTGCTCAGTCGGCCAAGAAGAGTCACTGAGCACACAGGGTTCTTCCAAGGGACATGGTGAGGCGGCGGGAGACCTAGCAAGGGCACACTGGCCTTAATGCCCTACTTTCCCTACCGGGGTCATGGAAATCGTTAGTACACGGCCACCCGTGGATGGAAACCCGGACATTACGTTGAGCCTTGGGGGGGGGGGGGACAGGTCTGGTTTTCCCGTTATGTGAAGAGGGCTGCCGGAGGCCTCCTGCCATGAATAGGAAACACTGTGTTAATCGAGGAAAGCTGCCTTTCCCTCAGTCGGCATTGCCACTGTGAAGAGATGACGGGCAACCGCATTGGTTTTCACTTAAGTTTGAGGCCGCAGGTGGCCTGCTTTCCCGTTGGGAAAATAACGCTTCCCTCCTTAGGTCCCTATGCCAGACTTGGCACAGCCCATGTACGGGTAGTTTCTGAGCCACGAGAAGAGACTCACGCAGCACCCTGGACCTTCCCTGATAAAACTTTGGCACGAAGGGAGTTCTGCTTGGGCTGAGTGGCGTGACCGACATAATTCCTTGGGTTAGGCCACAGTGTCCTTTTCTCTTACAAAAGCTTAGGCAGTGTTGCAGGGGCAACAATCCGTATGTCAGGCTGCATCTAAAGTCGACTGTCTGCTTGGCGAGCGAGGGCAGGTTGGCGTTCCCAGGAGGAACAGCAAGCAGAGGGTTTCTTCCATTGCAGTTCTGGTTCAGCAGCGGGGACCACTTGCAGTACACCTAAGACCTGCTAGACCTGTGCTCGGGAGGACTTGTGACAGACTGGCAATCCAACTGGGCGACCAAGAGAACGGTGTTTCACCTTTCACTCTTCATTCCAAGAGATGATCCGAAGGGCCTAGGTCCCTGTATGTTGGTAGGTCGCCTAAGAAGTGGCATCCGGTACACACTGTGTTTCCATGAGACGTGGTGAGGACGCGGGAGTCCCCGGAGTCCTGAAAAGCACACTAGCGCTTAGCCACTGCTTTGAGTGAGGCTTCCTGGGAAATGCTGCATGCCTGCCTGGCGCTGTGGATGCAATTCCCGGACCTTGCCTTCAGCTTGGCGCTCAGCGTAGCTCTCCTTTTATGGACAGGCGACCCTGGGATGCCTCAGGAGTGGCAGTGGAAACACACTATGTCTCTCAAGAAAAGCCCACTTTCCTTCCAAAGACATGCCAGCATGCAAGCGTGGGCTGACAGAGCACTGTATTCCAGGCAGCTTTCACGTTGAACCATCCTTCTTGCCAGCTGGGAGGTACTACGGTGCTCTGAAGGTCCCAGTCTCAAAGTTGAACACCGCCCACCTACGTATAGGTTCTCCCGCACCGAAGGGGACACAAGGAGGACTGTGGCACCTCCTCTGAATCACTCTGTAGCCGGGCTGTGGCGCACCGTGCGAATGGCATGAAATATTAGAGGGGCAAGGTCGAGTGAGTTAGGTGTCCCTGCCGCTGCCAAAAGCCTAGCAGTGTGCAGGGGGAAACCGTCCATTTTCCAGACTGCATCTGAAGACGAGTTACTGCTCGCCAGAAAGAGCCGGTAGCTAAATACACCCAGAAAGAACACTACGCACCGGCTTCCTCCTTGCTCCTCAGCGGCAGCACTGAGGGAGACATTAGGCATTACGCCTAAGACCTTCTACACCTCTGTTCGGGGAGCACTTTTGAATGTCTTGGCTATCTAGCTATCCAACAAAGGAAAGAGTGTGTTGCCTCTCACTCGGCATGCAAAGAGATGATCCGGAGGGCTTTGGTCGCGGCGCGGTGCTCAGGGGGCCTAGAAGAGAACTCGGTACACAGTGTTCTTCCAGGGGACATGCTGAGGCAGCGGGGGTCCAGGGAAAGGCACACGAACCTTCATGCACTACTTGCCTAGGGTTTCGTGGAAAGCCTCTGCACGCGTCAGTTCGTCGATGGACTACCTGAACCTCACTTGGGTCCTTGTGGAAGAGCATAGTGTTCCCTTTATGTATATAGGGCGCCGGGAGGCCTCCTGCACGGTACAGAAAACAGAGTGTTTCTCTAGGAGAGCTCCCTTTCCCTCACATAGCCATTCTACTTGTGAAGAGAACACGAGCAACCACACTGTCGCAGGACACTTTGAGGCCACAATTTCAGCTCTCCCGCTGGGAAAGTAATGCTCTTCGCTCTAGGTAACCGATATCAAAATTGAACCCAGCACATGCACCTGTAGTTTCTGACCAACCAAGAGAGACTCAGGCAGCACGCTGGACCTGCCCTGAGAAAACTTGGGCGCCAAGGGGGGCCCTGCACGGGCTGAATGGCTTCAAGGACATAATTCCCGGGGATAGGCCAAATGGTCCCTGTAGCTCAGAAACCCCGAGGTAGCGTTCGCGGCAAATTGTACGTTTGTCGGGCTGCCTCTGTAGTCGGCCTTCTGCTTGGCAGAGAGCGACGGCAGGTAAGTGTTCCCAGTATGAACAATAAACACAGCGTTCGTTCATGGCAGCAGTGGTTCAGCAGTGGGGACCTTTTGCATTACACCTGAGACCCTGCTAGGCCTGTGTTCGGGAGGCCTGTTGAAAGCCTGGCAATCTCCATGGGCAGCGAAGAGAGGGCAGAGCGTTGCCTTTCCTTCTTCATGCAGAGAAATGGTCCGAAGGGCCTTAGGGACCTGTGTTTGGGTAGGTCGCCCAGGAAGAGACATTGGGTACACAGTGTTTTTCCACGCCCAGGTGGTGAGGACCCAGGAGTCCTAGGAGTCCTGAACGGCACGCTAGCGTTAAGCCACTGCCATGGCTAAGGCTTCTGGGCAAATGCTGCATGCCTGCCAGCATTGCGGATGCCGTCCTGGACTTTGTTTGGATCTTCGTGATCCGTGTAGCTCGCCCTTTATGTAAAGGGGGCTCTGGCAGGCCTCAGGCAAGGAAGTGGAAACACCTTTTGTCTTTCCTGTAAAGCACCCTTTCCTTTGAGACCCATTCCAGCACGCAAGGAAGGACTCGCAGAACGCTGTGTGTAGGCACCTTGGAGGCTACGAGGATTCCTCGTTCAACTAGGGAATTCCTCCGTTTCTCATAAGGTCCCAGTATCAAAGTTGAACCCAGCCCACGTACGGGTCGTTTCTGAAGAACCAAAAGAGGCACAAGAAGCACTGTGCTACCTTCTCAGAATAATGTTTTATTTAGGCAGGGAGACTTGCACTGTGCGAATGACCTAAGCGATTTAAGGCGCTAGGGAGGCCTAGGTGGCCTTGAACCTGCCAAAAGACTAGCAGGGCTCAGGAGGAAACTGTTGATTTTCCAGGCTGCATCTAAAAGTCGTGTTTCGGCTTGGCAGAGAGAGACGGCAGGTGTGTAAAGCGAGAAGGAACACGAAGCACAGAGTTGTTTCACTGCAGCTCAGGGTCAGCCCTGAGAGCCACTGGCACTACACCGAGGACTTTCCAGAACTCTGGTCGGGGCACATTGGAAAGATTTGTCAGTCTATCGATCCAACGAAGAGAACCCTGCCTTGCCTTTCACAGTGCACTCAAAGAGCCGATCCGGAGTACCCAGGTAGCGGCACGGTGCTCAGTCGGCCAAGAAGAGTCACTGAGCACACAGCGTTCTTCCAAGGGACATGGTGAGGCGGCGGGAGTCCTGGGAAGGGCACACTGGCCTTAATGCCCTACTTTCCCTACCGGGGTCATGGAAATCGTTAGTACACGGCCACCCGTGGATGGAAACCCGGACATTACGTTGAGCCTTGGGCGGGGGGGGGGACAGGTCTGGTTTTCCCGTTATGTGAAGAGGGCTGCCGGAGGCCTCCTGCCACGAATAGGAAACACTGTGTTAATCGAGGAAAGCTGCCTTTCCCTCAGTCGGCATTGCCACTGTGAAGAGATGACGGGCAACCGCATTGGTTTTCACTTAAGTTTGAGGCCGCAGGTGGCCTGCTTTCCCGTTGGGAAAATAACGCTTCCCTCCTTAGGTCCCTATGCCAGACTTGGCACAGCCCATGTACGGGTAGTTTCTGAGCCACGAGAAGAGACTCACGCAGCACCCTGGACCTTCCCTGATAAAACTTTGGCACGAAGGGAGTTCTGCTTGGGCTGAGTGGCGTGACCGACATAATTCCTTGGGTTAGGCCACAGTGTCCTTTTCTCTTACAAAAGCTTAGGCAGTGTTGCAGGGGCAACAAGTCCGTATGTCAGGCTGCATGTAAAGTCGACTGTCTGCTTGGCGAGCGAGGGCAGGTTGGCGTTCCCAGGAGGAACAGCAAGCAGAGGGTTTCTTCCATTGCAGTTCTGGTTCAGCAGCGGGGACCACTTGCAGTACACCTAAGACCTGCTAGACCTGTGCTCGGGAGGACTTGTGACAGACTGGCAATCCAACTGGGCGACCAAGAGAGCGGTGTTTCGCCTTTCACTCTTCATTCCAAGAGATGATCCGAAGGGCCTAGGTCCCTGTATGTTGGTAGGTCGCCTAAGAAGTGGCATCCGGTACACACTGTGTTTCCATGAGACGTGGTGAGGACGCGGGAGTCCCCGGAGTCCTGAAAAGCACACTAGCGCTTAGCCACTGCTTTGAGGGAGGCTTCCTGGGAAATGCTGCATGCCTGCCTGGCGCTGTGGATGCAATTCCCGGACCTTGCCTTCAGCTTGGCGCTCAGCGTAGCTCTCCTTTTATGGACAGGCGACCCTGGGATGCCTCAGGAGTGGCAGTGGAAACACACTATGTCTCTCAAGAAAAGCCCACTTTCCTTCCAAAGACATGCCAGCATGCAAGCGTGGGCTGCCAGAGCACTGTATTCCAGGCAGCTTTCACGTTGAACCATCCTTCTTGCCAGCTGGGAGGTACTACAGTGCTCTGAAGGTCCCAGTCTCAAAGTTGAACACCGCCCACCTACGTATAGGTTCTCCCGCACCGAAGGGGACACAAGGAGGACTGTGGCACCTCCTCTGAATCACTCTGTAGCCGGGCTGTGGCGCACCGTGCGAATGGCATGAAATATTAGAGGGGCAAGGTCGAGTGAGTTAGGTGTCCCTGCCGCTGCCAAAAGCCTAGCAGTGTGCAAGGGGAAACCGTCCATTTTCCAGACTGCATCTAAAGTCGAGTTACTGCTCGCCAGAAAGAGCCGGTAGCTAAGTACACCCAGAAAGAACACTACGCACCGGCTTCCTCCTTGCTCCTCAGCGGCAGCACTGAGAGAGACATTAGGCATTACACCTAAGACCTTCTACACCTCTGTTCGAGGAGCACTTTTGAATGTCTTGGCTATCTAGCTATCCAACAAAGGAAAGAGTGTGTTGCCTCTCACTCGGCATGCAAAGAGATGATCCGGAGGGCTTTGGTCGCGGCGCGGTGCTCAGGGGGCCTAGAAGAGAACTCGGTACACAGTGTTCTTCCAGGGGACATGCTGAGGCAGCGGGGGTCCAGGGAAAGGCACACGAACCTTCATGCACTACTTGCCTAGGGTTTCGTGGAAAGCCTCTGCACGCGTCAGTTCGTGGATGGACTACCTGAACCTTACTTGGGTCCTTGTGGAAGAGCATAGTGTTCCCTTTATGTATATAGGGCGCCGGGAGGCCTCCTGCACGGTACAGAAAACAGAGTGATTCTCTAGGAGAGCTCCCTTTCCCTCACATAGCCATTCTACTTGTGAAGAGAACACGAGCAACCACACTGTGTCGCAGGACATTTTGAGACCGCACTTTCAGCTCTCCCGCTGGGAAAGTAATGCTCTTCGCTCTAGGTAACCGATATCAAAATTGAACCCAGCACATGCACCTGTAGTTTCTGACCGACCAAGAGAGACTCAGGCAGCACGCTGGACCTGCCCTGAGAAAACTTGAGCGCCAAGGGGGGCCCTGCACGGGCTGAATGGCTTCAAGGACATAATTCCCGGGGATAGGCCAAATGGTCCCTGTAGCTCAGAAACCCCGAGGTAGCGTTCAGGGGCAAATTGTACGTTTGTCGGGCTGCCTCTGTAGTCGGCCTTCTGCTTGGCAGAGAGAGACGGCAGGTAAGTGTTCCCAGTATGAACAATAAACACAGCGTTCGTTCATGGCAGCAGTGGTTCAGCAGTGGGGACCTTTTGCATTACACCTGAGACCCTGCTAGGCCTGTGTTCGGGAGGCCTGTTGAAAGCCTGGCAATCTCCATGGGCAGCGAAGAGAGGGCAGAGCGTTGCCTTTCCTTCTTCATGCAGAGAAATGGTCCGAAGGGCCTTAGGGACCTGTGTTTGGGTAGGTCGCCCAGGAAGAGACATTGGGTACACAGTGTTTTCCCACGCCCAGGTGGTGAGGACCCAGGAGTCCTAGGAGTCCTGAACGGCACGCTAGCGTTAAGCCACTGCCATGGCTAAGGCTTCTGGGCAAATGCTGCATGCCTGCCAGCATTGCGGATGCCGTCCTGGACTTTGTTTGGATCTTCGTGATCCGTGTAGCTCGCCCTTTATGTAAAGGGGGCTCTGGCAGGCCTCAGGCAAGGAAGTGGAAACACCTTTTGTCTTTCCTGTAAAGCACCCTTTCCTTTGAGACCCATTCCAGCACGCAAGGAAGGACTCGCAGAACGCTGTGTGTAGGCACCTTGGAGGCTACGAGGATTCCTCGTTCAACTAGGGAATTCCTCCGTTTCTCATAAGGTCCCAGTATCAAAGTTGAACCCAGCCCACGTACGGGTCGTTTCTGAAGAACCAAAAGAGGCACAAGAAGCACTGTGCTACCTTCTCAGAATAATGTTTTATTTAGGCAGGGAGACTTGCACTGTGCGAATGACCTAAGCGATTTAAGGCGCTAGGGAGGCCTAGGTGGCCTTGAACCTGCCAAAAGACTAGCAGGGCTCAGGAGGAAACTGTTGATTTTCCAGGCTGCATCTAAAAGTCGTGTTTCGGCTTGGCAGAGAGAGACGGCAGGTGTGTAAAGCGAGAAGGAACACGAAGCACAGAGTTGCTTCACTGCAGCTCAGGGTCAGCCCTGAGAGCCACTGGCACTACACCGAGGACTTTCCAGAACTCTGGTCGGGGCACATTGGAAAGATTTGTCAGTCTATCGATCCAACGAAGAAAACACTGCCTTGCCTTTCACAGTGCACTCAAAGAGCCGATCCGGAGTACCCAGGTAGCGGCACGGTGCTCAGTCGGCCAAGAAGAGTCACTGAGCACACAGCGTTCTTCCAAGGGACATGGTGAGGCGGCGGGAGTCCTGGGAAGGGCACACTGGCCTTAATGCCCTACTTTCCCTACCGGGGTCATGGAAATCGTTAGTACACGGCCACCCGTGGATGGAAACCCGGACATTACGTTGAGCCTTGGGCGGGGGGGGGGACAGGTCTGGTTTTCCCGTTATGTGAAGAGGGCTGCCGGAGGCCTCCTGCCACGAATAGGAAACACTGTGTTAATCGAGGAAAGCTGCCTTTCCCTCAGTCGGCATTGCCACTGTGAAGAGATGACGGGCAACCGCATTGGTTTTCACTTAAGTTTGAGGCCGCAGGTGGCCTGCTTTCCCGTTGGGAAAATAACGCTTCCCTCCTTAGGTCCCTATGCCACACTTGGCACAGCCCATGTACGGGTAGTTTCTGAGCCACGAGAAGAGACTCACGCAGCACCCTGGACCTTCCCTGATAAAACTTTGGCACGAAGGGAGTTCTGCTTGGGCTGAGTGGCGTGACCGACATAATTCCTTGGGTTAGGCCACAGTGTCCTTTTCTCTTACAAAAGCTTAGGCAGTGTTGAAGGGGCAACAATCCGTATGTCAGGCTGCATCTAAAGTCGACTGTCTGCTTGGCGAGCGAGGGCAGGTTGGCGTTCCCAGGAGGAACAGCAAGCAGAGGGTTTCTTCCATTGCAGTTCTGG
The DNA here is from genome assembly GCF_028021215.1 of Eschrichtius robustus. Lineage (NCBI taxonomy): Eukaryota > Metazoa > Chordata > Mammalia > Artiodactyla > Eschrichtiidae > Eschrichtius > Eschrichtius robustus. Next base: position 148,397 of record NW_027175500.1, on the reverse strand, counting down.
TTCAGCAGCGGGGACCACTTGCAGTACACCTAAGACCTTCTAGACCTGTGCTCGGGAGGACTTGTGACAGACTGGCAATCCAACTGGGCGACCAAGAGAGCGGTGTTTCGCCTTTCACTCTTCATTCCAAGAGATGATCCGAAGGGCCTAGGTCCCTGTATGTTGGTAGGTCACCTAAGAAGTGGCATCCGGTACACACTGTGTTTCCATGAGACGTGGTGAGGACGCGGGAGTCCCCGGAGTCCTGAAAAGCACACTAGCGCTTAGCCACTGCTTTGAGGGAGGCTTCCTGGGAAATGCTGCATGCCTGCCTGGCGCTGTGGATGCAATTCCCGGACCTTGCCTTCAGCTTGGCGCTCAGCGTAGCTCTCCTTTTATGGACAGGCGACCCTGGGATGCCTCAGGAGTGGCAGTGGAAACACACTATGTCTCTCAAGAAAAGCCCACTTTCCTTCCAAAGACATGCCAGCATGCAAGCGTCGGCTGACAGAGCACTGTATTCCAGGCAGCTTTCACGTTGAACCATCCTTCTTGCCAGCTGGGAGGTACTACAGTGCTCTGAAGGTCCCAGTCTCAAAGTTGAACACCGCCCACCTACGTATAGGTTCTCCCGCACCGAAGGGGACACAAGGAGGACTGTGGCACCTCCTCTGAATCACTTTGTAGCCGGGCTGTGGCGCACCGTGCGAATGGCATGAAATATTAGAGGGGCAAGGTCGAGTGAGATAGGTGTCCCTGCCGCTGCCAAAAGCCTAGCAGTGTGCAGGGGGAAACCGTCCATTTTCCAGACTGCATCTGAAGACGAGTTACTGCTCGCCAGAAAGAGCCGGTAGCTAAATACACCCAGAAAGAACACTACGCACCGGCTTCCTCCTTGCTCCTCAGCGGCAGCACTGAGGGAGACATTAGGCATTACGCCTAAGACCTTCTACACCTTTGTTCGGGGAGCACTTTTGTATGTCTTGGCTCTCTAGCTATCCAACAAAGGAAAGAGTGTGTTGCCTCTCACTCGGCATGCAAAGAGATGATCCGGAGGGCTTTGGTCACGGCGCGGTGCTCAGGGGGCCTAGAAGAGAACTCGGTACACAGTGTTCTTCCAGGGGACATGCTGAGGCAGCGGGGGTCCAGGGAAAGGCACACGAACCTTCATGCACTACTTGCCTAGGGTTTCGTGGAAAGCCTCTGCACGCGTCAGTTCGTCGATGGACTACCTGAACCTTACTTGGGTCCTTGTGGAAGAGCATAGTGTTCCCTTTATGTATATAGGGCGCCGGGAGGCCTCCTGCACGGTACAGAAAACAGAGTGTTTCTCTAGGAGAGCTCCCTTTCCCTCACATAGCCATTCTACTTGTGAAGAGAACACGAGCAACCACACTGTGTCGCAGGACACTTTGAGGCCACAATTTCAGCTCTCCCGCTGGGAAAGTAATGCTCTTCGCTCTAGGTAACCGATATCAAAATTGAACCCAGCACATGCACCTGTAGTTTCTGACCAACCAAGAGAGACTCAGGCAGCACGCTGGACCTGCCCTGAGAAAACTTGGGCGCCAAGGGGGGCTCTGCACGGGCTGAATGGCTTCAAGGACATAATTCCCGGGGATAGGCCAAATGGTCCCTGTAGCTCAGAAACCCCGAGGTAGCGTTCGGGGCAAATTGTACGTTTGTCGGGCTGCCTCTGTAGTCGGCCTTCTGCTTGGCAGAGAGAGACGGCAGGTAAGTGTTCCCAGTATGAACAATAAACACAGCGTTCGTTCATGGCAGCAGTGGTTCAGCAGTGGGGACCTTTTGCATTACACCTGAGACCCTGCTAGGCCTGTGTTCGGGAGGCCTGTTGAAAGCCTGGCAATCTCCATGGGCAGCGAAGAGAGGGCAGAGCGTTGCCTTTCCTTCTTCATGCAGAGAAATGGTCCGAAGGGCCTTAGGGACCTGTGTTTGGGTAGGTCGCCCAGGAAGAGACATTGGGTACACAGTGTTTTTCCACGCCCAGGTGGTGAGGACCCAGGAGTCCTAGGAGTCCTGAACGGCACGCTAGCGTTAAGCCACTGCCATGGCTAAGGCTTCTGGGCAAATGCTGCATGCCTGCCAGCATTGCGGATGCCGTCCTGGACTTTGTTTGGATCTTCGTGATCCGTGTAGCTCGCCCTTTATGTAAAGGGGGCTCTGGCAGGCCTCAGGCAAGGAAGTGGAAACACCTTTTGTCTTTCCTGTAAAGCACCCTTTCCTTTGAGACCCATTCCAGCACGCAAGGAAGGACTCGCAGAACGCTGTGTGTAGGCACCTTGGAGGCTACGAGGATTCCTCGTTCAACTAGGGAATTCCTCCGTTTCTCATAAGGTCCCAGTATCAAAGTTGAACCCAGCCCACGTACGGGACGTTTCTGAAGAACCAAAAGAGGCACAAGAAGCACTGTGCTACCTTCTCAGAATAATGTTTTATTTAGGCAGGGAGACTTGCACTGTGCGAATGACCTAAGCGATTTAAGGCGCTAGGGAGGCCTAGGTGGCCTTGAACCTGCCAAAAGACTAGCAGGGCTCAGGAGGAAACTGTTGATTTTCCAGGCTGCATCTAAAAGTCGTGTTTCGGCTTGGCAGAGAGAGACGGCAGGTGTGTAAAGCGAGAAGGAACACGAAGCACAGAGTTGTTTCACTGCAGCTCAGGGTCAGCCCTGAGAGCCACTGGCACTACACCGAGGACTTTCCAGAACTCTGGTCGGGGCACATTGGAAAGATTTGTCAGTCTATCGATCCAACGAAGAGAACCCTGCCTTGCCTTTCACAGTGCACTCAAAGAGCCGATCCGGAGTACCCAGGTAGCGGCACGGTGCTCAGTCGGCCAAGAAGAGTCACTGAGCACACAGCGTTCTTGCAAGGGACATGGTGAGGCGGCGGGAGTCCTGGGAAGGGCACACTGGCCTTAATGCCCTACTTTCCCTACCGGGGTCATGGAAATCATTAGTACACGGCCACCCGTGGATGGAAACCCGGACATTACGTTGAGCCTTGGGGGGGGGGGGGACAGGTCTGGTTTTCCCGTTATGTGAAGAGGGCTGCCGGAGGCCTCCTGCCACGAATAGGAAACACTGTGTTAATCGAGGAAAGCTGCCTTTCCCTCAGTCGGCATTGCCACTGTGAAGAGATGACGGGCAACCGCATTGGTTTTCCCTTAAGTTTGAGGCCGCAGGTGGCCTGCTTTCCCGTTGGGAAAATAACGCTTCCCTCCTTAGGTCCCTATGCCAGACTTGGCACAGCCCATGTACGGGTAGTTTCTGAGCCACGAGAAGAGACTCACGCAGCACCCTGGACCTTCCCTGATCAAACTTTGGCACGAAGGGAGTTCTGCTTGGGCTGAGTGGCGTGACCGACATAATTCCTTGGGTTAGGCCACAGTGTCCTTTTCTCTTACAAAAGCTTAGGCAGTGTTGCAGGGGCAACAATCCGTATGTCAGGCTGCATCTAAAGTCGACTGTCTGCTTGGCGAGCGAGGGCAGGTTGGCGTTCCCAGGAGGAACAGCAAGCAGAGGGTTTCTTCCATTGCAGTTCTGGTTCAGCAGCGGGGACCACTTGCAGTACACCTAAGACCTGCTAGACCTGTGCTCGGGAGGACTTGTGACAGACTGGCAATCCAACTGGGCGACCAAGAGAGCGGTGTTTCGCCTTTCACTCTTCATTCCAAGAGATGATCCGAAGGGCCTAGGTCCCTGTATGTTGGTAGGTCGCCTAAGAAGTGGCATCCGGTACACACTGTGTTTCCATGAGACGTGGTGAGGACGCGGGAGTCCCCGGAGTCCTGAAAAGCACACTAGCGCTTAGCCACTGCTTTGAGGGAGGCTTCCTGGGAAATGCTGCATGCCTGCCTGGCACTGTGGAGGCAATTCCCGGACCTTGCCTTCAGCTTGGCGCTCAGCGTAGCTCTCCTTTTATGGACAGGCGACCCTGGGATGCCTCAGGAGTGGCAGTGGAAACACACTATGTCTCTCAAGAAAAGCCCACTTTCCTTCCAAAGACATGCCAGCATGCAAGCGTGGGCTGCCAGAGCACTGTATTCCAGGCAGCTTTCACGTTTAACCATCCTTCTTGCCAGCTGGGAGGTACTACAGTGCTCTGAAGGTCCCAGTCTCAAAGTTGAACACCGCCCACCTACGTATAGGTTCTCCCGCACCGAAGGGGACACAAGGAGGACTGTGGCACCTCCTCTGAATCACTCTGTAGCCGGGCTGTGGCGCACCGTGCGAATGGCATGAAATATTAGAGGGGCAAGGTCGAGTGAGTTAGGTGTCCCTGCCGCTGCCAAAAGCCTAGCAGTGTGCAGGGGGAAACCGTCCATTTTCCAGACTGCATCTGAAGACGAGTTACTGCTCGCCAGAAAGAGCCGGTAGCTAAATACACCCAGAAAGAACACTACGCACCGGCTTCCTCCTTGCTCCTCAGCGGCAGCACTGAGGGAGACATTAGGCATTACGCCTAAGACCTTCTACACCTCTGTTCGGGGAGCACTTTTGAATGTCTTGGCTATCTAGCTATCCAACAAAGGAAAGAGTGTGTTGCCTCTCACTCGGCATGCAAAGAGATGATCCGGAGGGCTTTGGTCGCGGCGCGGTGCTCAGGGGGCCTAGAAGAGAACTCGGTACACAGTGTTCTTCCAGGGGACATGCTGAGGCAGCGGGGGTCCAGGGAAAGGCACACGAACCTTCATGCACTACTTGCCTAGGGTTTCGTGGAAAGCCTCTGCACGCGTCAGTTCGTCGATGGACTACCTGAACCTCACTTGGGTCCTTGTGGAAGAGCATAGTGTTCCCTTTATGTATATAGGGCGCCGGGAGGCCTCCTGCACGGTACAGAAAACAGAGTGTTTCTCTAGGAGAGCTCCCTTTCCCTCACATAGCCATTCTACTTGTGAAGAGAACACGAGCAACCACACTGTCGCAGGACACTTTGAGGCCACAATTTCAGCTCTCCCGCTGGGAAAGTAATGCTCTTCGCTCTAGGTAACCGATATCAAAATTGAACCCAGCACATGCACCTGTAGTTTCTGACCAACCAAGAGAGACTCAGGCAGCACGCTGGACCTGCCCTGAGAAAACTTGGGCGCCAAGGGGGGCCCTGCACGGGCTGAATGGCTTCAAGGACATAATTCCCGGGGATAGGCCAAATGGTCCCTGTAGCTCAGAAACCCCGAGGTAGCGTTCGCGGCAAATTGTACGTTTGTCGGGCTGCCTCTGTAGTCGGCCTTCTGCTTGGCAGAGAGCGACGGCAGGTAAGTGTTCCCAGTATGAACAATAAACACAGCGTTCGTTCATGGCAGCAGTGGTTCAGCAGTGGGGACCTTTTGCATTACACCTGAGACCCTGCTAGGCCTGTGTTCGGGAGGCCTGTTGAAAGCCTGGCAATCTCCATGGGCAGCGAAGAGAGGGCAGAGCGTTGCCTTTCCTTCTTCATGCAGAGAAATGGTCCGAAGGGCCTTAGGGACCTGTGTTTGGGTAGGTCGCCCAGGAAGAGACATTGGGTACACAGTGTTTTTCCACGCCCAGGTGGTGAGGACCCAGGAGTCCTAGGAGTCCTGAACGGCACGCTAGCGTTAAGCCACTGCCATGGCTAAGGCTTCTGGGCAAATGCTGCATGCCTGCCAGCATTGCGGATGCCGTCCTGGACTTTGTTTGGATCTTCGTGATCCGTGTAGCTCGCCCTTTATGTAAAGGGGGCTCTGGCAGGCCTCAGGCAAGGAAGTGGAAACACCTTTTGTCTTTCCTGTAAAGCACCCTTTCCTTTGAGACCCATTCCAGCACGCAAGGAAGGACTCGCAGAACGCTGTGTGTAGGCACCTTGGAGGCTACGAGGATTCCTCGTTCAACTAGGGAATTCCTCCGTTTCTCATAAGGTCCCAGTATCAAAGTTGAACCCAGCCCACGTACGGGTCGTTTCTGAAGAACCAAAAGAGGCACAAGAAGCACTGTGCTACCTTCTCAGAATAATGTTTTATTTAGGCAGGGAGACTTGCACTGTGCGAATGACCTAAGCGATTTAAGGCGCTAGGGAGGCCTAGGTGGCCTTGAACCTGCCAAAAGACTAGCAGGGCTCAGGAGGAAACTGTTGATTTTCCAGGCTGCATCTAAAAGTCGTGTTTCGGCTTGGCAGAGAGAGACGGCAGGTGTGTAAAGCGAGAAGGAACACGAAGCACAGAGTTGTTTCACTGCAGCTCAGGGTCAGCCCTGAGAGCCACTGGCACTACACCGAGGACTTTCCAGAACTCTGGTCGGGGCACATTGGAAAGATTTGTCAGTCTATCGATCCAACGAAGAGAACCCTGCCTTGCCTTTCACAGTGCACTCAAAGAGCCGATCCGGAGTACCCAGGTAGCGGCACGGTGCTCAGTCGGCCAAGAAGAGTCACTGAGCACACAGCGTTCTTCCAAGGGACATGGTGAGGCGGCGGGAGTCCTGGGAAGGGCACACTGGCCTTAATGCCCTACTTTCCCTACCGGGGTCATGGAAATCGTTAGTACACGGCCACCCGTGGATGGAAACCCGGACATTACGTTGAGCCTTGGGCGGGGGGGGGGACAGGTCTGGTTTTCCCGTTATGTGAAGAGGGCTGCCGGAGGCCTCCTGCCACGAATAGGAAACACTGTGTTAATCGAGGAAAGCTGCCTTTCCCTCAGTCGGCATTGCCACTGTGAAGAGATGACGGGCAACCGCATTGGTTTTCACTTAAGTTTGAGGCCGCAGGTGGCCTGCTTTCCCGTTGGGAAAATAACGCTTCCCTCCTTAGGTCCCTATGCCAGACTTGGCACAGCCCATGTACGGGTAGTTTCTGAGCCACGAGAAGAGACTCACGCAGCACCCTGGACCTTCCCTGATAAAACTTTGGCACGAAGGGAGTTCTGCTTGGGCTGAGTGGCGTGACCGACATAATTCCTTGGGTTAGGCCACAGTGTCCTTTTCTCTTACAAAAGCTTAGGCAGTGTTGCAGGGGCAACAAGTCCGTATGTCAGGCTGCATGTAAAGTCGACTGTCTGCTTGGCGAGCGAGGGCAGGTTGGCGTTCCCAGGAGGAACAGCAAGCAGAGGGTTTCTTCCATTGCAGTTCTGGTTCAGCAGCGGGGACCACTTGCAGTACACCTAAGACCTGCTAGACCTGTGCTCGGGAGGACTTGTGACAGACTGGCAATCCAACTGGGCGACCAAGAGAGCGGTGTTTCGCCTTTCACTCTTCATTCCAAGAGATGATCCGAAGGGCCTAGGTCCCTGTATGTTGGTAGGTCGCCTAAGAAGTGGCATCCGGTACACACTGTGTTTCCATGAGACGTGGTGAGGACGCGGGAGTCCCCGGAGTCCTGAAAAGCACACTAGCGCTTAGCCACTGCTTTGAGGGAGGCTTCCTGGGAAATGCTGCATGCCTGCCTGGCGCTGTGGATGCAATTCCCGGACCTTGCCTTCAGCTTGGCGCTCAGCGTAGCTCTCCTTTTATGGACAGGCGACCCTGGGATGCCTCAGGAGTGGCAGTGGAAACACACTATGTCTCTCAAGAAAAGCCCACTTTCCTTCCAAAGACATGCCAGCATGCAAGCGTGGGCTGCCAGAGCACTGTATTCCAGGCAGCTTTCACGTTGAACCATCCTTCTTGCCAGCTGGGAGGTACTACAGTGCTCTGAAGGTCCCAGTCTCAAAGTTGAACACCGCCCACCTACGTATAGGTTCTCCCGCACCGAAGGGGACACAAGGAGGACTGTGGCACCTCCTCTGAATCACTCTGTAGCCGGGCTGTGGCGCACCGTGCGAATGGCATGAAATATTAGAGGGGCAAGGTCGAGTGAGTTAGGTGTCCCTGCCGCTGCCAAAAGCCTAGCAGTGTGCAAGGGGAAACCGTCCATTTTCCAGACTGCATCTAAAGTCGAGTTACTGCTCGCCAGAAAGAGCCGGTAGCTAAGTACACCCAGAAAGAACACTACGCACCGGCTTCCTCCTTGCTCCTCAGCGGCAGCACTGAGAGAGACATTAGGCATTACACCTAAGACCTTCTACACCTCTGTTCGAGGAGCACTTTTGAATGTCTTGGCTATCTAGCTATCCAACAAAGGAAAGAGTGTGTTGCCTCTCACTCGGCATGCAAAGAGATGATCCGGAGGGCTTTGGTCGCGGCGCGGTGCTCAGGGGGCCTAGAAGAGAACTCGGTACACAGTGTTCTTCCAGGGGACATGCTGAGGCAGCGGGGGTCCAGGGAAAGGCACACGAACCTTCATGCACTACTTGCCTAGGGTTTCGTGGAAAGCCTCTGCACGCGTCAGTTCGTGGATGGACTACCTGAACCTTACTTGGGTCCTTGTGGAAGAGCATAGTGTTCCCTTTATGTATATAGGGCGCCGGGAGGCCTCCTGCACGGTACAGAAAACAGAGTGATTCTCTAGGAGAGCTCCCTTTCCCTCACATAGCCATTCTACTTGTGAAGAGAACACGAGCAACCACACTGTGTCGCAGGACATTTTGAGACCGCACTTTCAGCTCTCCCGCTGGGAAAGTAATGCTCTTCGCTCTAGGTAACCGATATCAAAATTGAACCCAGCACATGCACCTGTAGTTTCTGACCGACCAAGAGAGACTCAGGCAGCACGCTGGACCTGCCCTGAGAAAACTTGAGCGCCAAGGGGGGCCCTGCACGGGCTGAATGGCTTCAAGGACATAATTCCCGGGGATAGGCCAAATGGTCCCTGTAGCTCAGAAACCCCGAGGTAGCGTTCAGGGGCAAATTGTACGTTTGTCGGGCTGCCTCTGTAGTCGGCCTTCTGCTTGGCAGAGAGAGACGGCAGGTAAGTGTTCCCAGTATGAACAATAAACACAGCGTTCGTTCATGGCAGCAGTGGTTCAGCAGTGGGGACCTTTTGCATTACACCTGAGACCCTGCTAGGCCTGTGTTCGGGAGGCCTGTTGAAAGCCTGGCAATCTCCATGGGCAGCGAAGAGAGGGCAGAGCGTTGCCTTTCCTTCTTCATGCAGAGAAATGGTCCGAAGGGCCTTAGGGACCTGTGTTTGGGTAGGTCGCCCAGGAAGAGACATTGGGTACACAGTGTTTTCCCACGCCCAGGTGGTGAGGACCCAGGAGTCCTAGGAGTCCTGAACGGCACGCTAGCGTTAAGCCACTGCCATGGCTAAGGCTTCTGGGCAAATGCTGCATGCCTGCCAGCATTGCGGATGCCGTCCTGGACTTTGTTTGGATCTTCGTGATCCGTGTAGCTCGCCCTTTATGTAAAGGGGGCTCTGGCAGGCCTCAGGCAAGGAAGTGGAAACACCTTTTGTCTTTCCTGTAAAGCACCCTTTCCTTTGAGACCCATTCCAGCACGCAAGGAAGGACTCGCAGAACGCTGTGTGTAGGCACCTTGGAGGCTACGAGGATTCCTCGTTCAACTAGGGAATTCCTCCGTTTCTCATAAGGTCCCAGTATCAAAGTTGAACCCAGCCCACGTACGGGTCGTTTCTGAAGAACCAAAAGAGGCACAAGAAGCACTGTGCTACCTTCTCAGAATAATGTTTTATTTAGGCAGGGAGACTTGCACTGTGCGAATGACCTAAGCGATTTAAGGCGCTAGGGAGGCCTAGGTGGCCTTGAACCTGCCAAAAGACTAGCAGGGCTCAGGAGGAAACTGTTGATTTTCCAGGCTGCATCTAAAAGTCGTGTTTCGGCTTGGCAGAGAGAGACGGCAGGTGTGTAAAGCGAGAAGGAACACGAAGCACAGAGTTGCTTCACTGCAGCTCAGGGTCAGCCCTGAGAGCCACTGGCACTACACCGAGGACTTTCCAGAACTCTGGTCGGGGCACATTGGAAAGATTTGTCAGTCTATCGATCCAACGAAGAAAACACTGCCTTGCCTTTCACAGTGCACTCAAAGAGCCGATCCGGAGTACCCAGGTAGCGGCACGGTGCTCAGTCGGCCAAGAAGAGTCACTGAGCACACAGCGTTCTTCCAAGGGACATGGTGAGGCGGCGGGAGTCCTGGGAAGGGCACACTGGCCTTAATGCCCTACTTTCCCTACCGGGGTCATGGAAATCGTTAGTACACGGCCACCCGTGGATGGAAACCCGGACATTACGTTGAGCCTTGGGCGGGGGGGGGGACAGGTCTGGTTTTCCCGTTATGTGAAGAGGGCTGCCGGAGGCCTCCTGCCACGAATAGGAAACACTGTGTTAATCGAGGAAAGCTGCCTTTCCCTCAGTCGGCATTGCCACTGTGAAGAGATGACGGGCAACCGCATTGGTTTTCACTTAAGTTTGAGGCCGCAGGTGGCCTGCTTTCCCGTTGGGAAAATAACGCTTCCCTCCTTAGGTCCCTATGCCACACTTGGCACAGCCCATGTACGGGTAGTTTCTGAGCCACGAGAAGAGACTCACGCAGCACCCTGGACCTTCCCTGATAAAACTTTGGCACGAAGGGAGTTCTGCTTGGGCTGAGTGGCGTGACCGACATAATTCCTTGGGTTAGGCCACAGTGTCCTTTTCTCTTACAAAAGCTTAGGCAGTGTTGAAGGGGCAACAATCCGTATGTCAGGCTGCATCTAAAGTCGACTGTCTGCTTGGCGAGCGAGGGCAGGTTGGCGTTCCCAGGAGGAACAGCAAGCAGAGGGTTTCTTCCATTGCAGTTCTGGTTCAGCAGCGGGGACCACTTGCAGTACACCTAAGACCTTCTAGACCTGTGCTCGGGAGGACTTGTGACAGACTGGCAATCCAACTGGGCGACCAAGAGAGCGGTGTTTCGCCTTTCACTCTTCATTCCAAGAGATGATCCGAAGGGCCTAGGTCCCTGTATGTTGGTAGGTCACCTAAGAAGTGGCATCCGGTACACACTGTGTTTCCATGAGACGTGGTGAGGACGCGGGAGTCCCCGGAGTCCTGAAAAGCACACTAGCGCTTAGCCACTGCTTTGAGGGAGGCTTCCTGGGAAATGCTGCATGCCTGCCTGGCGCTGTGGATGCAATTCCCGGACCTTGCCTTCAGCTTGGCGCTCAGCGTAGCTCTCCTTTTATGGACAGGCGACCCTGGGATGCCTCAGGAGTGGCAGTGGAAACACACTATGTCTCTCAAGAAAAGCCCACTTTCCTTCCAAAGACATGCCAGCATGCAAGCGTCGGCTGACAGAGCACTGTATTCCAGGCAGCTTTCACGTTGAACCATCCTTCTTGCCAGCTGGGAGGTACTACAGTGCTCTGAAGGTCCCAGTCTCAAAGTTGAACACCGCCCACCTACGTATAGGTTCTCCCGCACCGAAGGGGACACAAGGAGGACTGTGGCACCTCCTCTGAATCACTTTGTAGCCGGGCTGTGGCGCACCGTGCGAATGGCATGAAATATTAGAGGGGCAAGGTCGAGTGAGATAGGTGTCCCTGCCGCTGCCAAAAGCCTAGCAGTGTGCAGGGGGAAACCGTCCATTTTCCAGACTGCATCTGAAGACGAGTTACTGCTCGCCAGAAAGAGCCGGTAGCTAAATACACCCAGAAAGAACACTACGCACCGGCTTCCTCCTTGCTCCTCAGCGGCAGCACTGAGGGAGACATTAGGCATTACGCCTAAGACCTTCTACACCTTTGTTCGGGGAGCACTTTTGTATGTCTTGGCTCTCTAGCTATCCAACAAAGGAAAGAGTGTGTTGCCTCTCACTCGGCATGCAAAGAGATGATCCGGAGGGCTTTGGTCACGGCGCGGTGCTCAGGGGGCCTAGAAGAGAACTCGGTACACAGTGTTCTTCCAGGGGACATGCTGAGGCAGCGGGGGTCCAGGGAAAGGCACACGAACCTTCATGCACTACTTGCCTAGGGTTTCGTGGAAAGCCTCTGCACGCGTCAGTTCGTCGATGGACTACCTGAACCTTACTTGGGTCCTTGTGGAAGAGCATAGTGTTCCCTTTATGTATATAGGGCGCCGGGAGGCCTCAACGGTACAGAAAACAGAGTGTTTCTCTAGGAGAGCTCCCTTTCCCTCACATAGCCATTCTACTTGTGAAGAGAACACGAGCAACCACACTGTGTCGCAGGACACTTTGAGGCCGCACTTTCAGCTCTCCCGCTGGGAAAGTAATGCTCTTCGCTCTAGGTAACCGATATCAAAATTGAACCCAGCACATGCACCTGTAGTTTCTGACCAACCAAGAGAGACTCAGGCAGCACGCTGGACCTGCCCTGAGAAAACTTGAGCGCCAAGGGGGGCCCTGCACGGGCTGAATGGCTTCAAGGACATAATTCCCGGGGATAGGCCAAATGGTCCCTGTAGCTCAGAAACCCCGAGGTAGCGTTCAGGGGCAAATTGTACGTTTGTCGGGCTGCCTCTGTAGTCGGCCTTCTGCTTGGCAGAGAGAGACGGCAGGTAAGTGTTCCCAGTATGAACAATAAACACAGCGTTCGTTCATGGCAGCAGTGGTTCAGCAGTGGGGACCTTTTGCATTACACCTGAGACCCTGCTAGGCCTGTGTTCGGGAGGCCTGTTGAAAGCCTGGCAATCTCCATGGGCAGCGAAGAGAGGGCAGAGCGTTGCCTTTCCTTCTTCATGCAGAGAAATGGTCCGAAGGGCCTTAGGGACCTGTGTTTGGGTAGGTCGCCCAGGAAGAGACATTGGGTACACAGTGTTTTTCCACGCCCAGGTGGTGAGGACCCAGGAGTCCTAGGAGTCCTGAACGGCACGCTAGCGTTAAGCCACTGCCATGGCTAAGGCTTCTGGGCAAATGCTGCATGCCTGCCAGCATTGCGGATGCCGTCCTGGACTTTGTTTGGATCTTCGTGATCCGTGTAGCTCGCCCTTTATGTAAAGGGGGCTCTGGCAGGCCTCAGGCAAGGAAGTGGAAACACCTTTTGTCTTTCCTGTAAAGCACCCTTTCCTTTGAGACCCATTCCAGCACGCAAGGAAGGACTCGCAGAACGCTGTGTGTAGGCACCTTGGAGGCTACGAGGATTCCTCGTTCAACTAGGGAATTCCTCCGTTTCTCATAAGGTCCCAGTATCAAAGTTGAACCCAGCCCACGTACGGGTCGTTTCTGAAGAACCAAAAGAGGCACAAGAAGCACTGTGCTACCTTCTCAGAATAATGTTTTATTTAGGCAGGGAGACTTGCACTGTGCGAATGACCTAAGCGATTTAAGGCGCTAGGGAGGCCTAGGTGGCCTTGAACCTGCCAAAAGACTAGCAGGGCTCAGGAGGAAACTGTTGATTTTCCAGGCTGCATCTAAAAGTCGTGTTTCGGCTTGGCAGAGAGAGACGGCAGGTGTGTAAAGTGAGAAGGAACACGAAGCACAGAGTTGTTTCACTGCAGCTCAGGGTCAGCCCTGAGAGCCACTGGCACTACACCGAGGACTTTCCAGAACTCTGGTCGGGGCACATTGGAAAGATTTGTCAGTCTATCGATCCAACGAAGAGAACCCTGCCTTGCCTTTCACAGTGCACTCAAAGAGGCGATCCGGAGTACCCAGGTAGCGGCACGGTGCTCAGTCGGCCAAGAAGAGTCACTAAGCACACAGCGTTCTTCCAAGGGACATGGTGAGGCGGCGGGAGTCCTAGCAAGGGCACACTGGCCTTAATGCCCTACTTTCCCTACCGGGGTCATGGAAATCGTTAGTACACGGCCACCCGTGGATGGAAACCCGGACATTACGTTGAGCCTTGGGGGGGGGGGACAGGTCTGGTTTTCCCGTTATGTGAAGAGGGCTGCCGGAGGCCTCCTGCCACGAATAGGAAACACTGTGTTAATCGAGGAAAGCTGCCTTTCCCTCAGTCGGCATTGCCACTGTGAAGAGATGACGGGCAACCGCATTGGTTTTCCCTTAAGTTTGAGGCCGCAGGTGGCCTGCTTTCCCGTTGGGAAAATAACGCTTCCCTCCTTAGGTCCCTATGCCAGACTTGGCACAGCCCATGTACGGGTAGTTTCTGAGCCACGAGAAGAGACTCACGCAGCACCCTGGACCTTCCCTGATCAAACTTTGGCACGAAGGGAGTTCTGCTTGGGCTGAGTGGCGTGACCGACATAATTCCTTGGGTTAGGCCACAGTGTCCTTTTCTCTTACAAAAGCTTAGGCAGTGTTGCAGGGGCAACAATCCGTATGTCAGGCTGCATCTAAAGTCGACTGTCTGCTTGGCGAGCGAGGGCAGGTTGGCGTTCCCAGGAGGAACAGCAAGCAGAGGGTTTCTTCCATTGCAGTTCTGGTTCAGCAGCGGGGACCACTTGCAGTACACCTAAGACCTGCTAGACCTGTGCTCGGGAGGACTTGTGACAGACTGGCAATCCAACTGGGCGACCAAGAGAGCGGTGTTTCGCCTTTCACTCCTCATTCCAAGAGATGATCCGAAGGGCCTAGGTCCCTGTATGTTGGTAGGTCGCCTAAGAAGTGGCATCCGGTACACACTGTGTTTCCATGAGACGTGGTGAGGACGCGGGAGTCCCCGGAGTCCTGAAAAGCACACTAGCGCTTAGCCACTGCTTTGAGGGAGGCTTCCTGGGAAATGCTGCATGCCTGCCTGGCGCTGTGGATGCAATTCCCGGACCTTGCCTTCAGCTTGGCGCTCAGCGTAGCTCTCCTTTTATGGACAGGCGACCCTGGGATGCCTCAGGAGTGGCAGTGGAAACACACTATGTCTCTCAAGAAAAGCCCACTTTCCTTCCAAAGACATGCCAGCATGCAAGCGTCGGCTGACAGAGCACTGTATTCCAGGCAGCTTTCACGTTGAACCATCCTTCTTGCCAGCTGGGAGGTACTACAGTGCTCTGAAGGTCCCAGTCTCAAAGTTGAACACCGCCCACCTACGTATAGGTTCTCCCGCACCGAAGGGGACACAAGGAGGACTGTGGCACCTCCTCTGAATCACTCTGTAGCCGGGCTGTGGCGCACCGTGCGAATGGCATGAAATATTAGAGGGGCAAGGTCGAGTGAGTTAGGTGTCCCTGCCGCTGCCAAAAGCCTAGCAGTGTGCAAGGGGAAACCGTCCATTTTCCAGACTGCATCTAAAGTCGAGTTACTGCTCGCCAGAAAGAGCCGGTAGCTAAGTACACCCAGAAAGAACACTACGCACCGGCTTCCTCCTTGCTCCTCAGCGGCAGCACTGAGAGAGACATTAGGCATTACACCTAAGACCTTCTACACCTCTGTTCGAGGAGCACTTTTGAATGTCTTGGCTATCTAGCTATCCAACAAAGGAAAGAGTGTGTTGCCTCTCACTCGGCATGCAAAGAGATGATCCGGAGGGCTTTGGTCGCGGCGCGGTGCTCAGGGGGCCTAGAAGAGAACTCGGTACACAGTGTTCTTCCAGGGGACATGCTGAGGCAGCGGGGGTCCAGGGAAAGGCACACGAACCTTCATGCACTACTTGCCTAGGGTTTCGTGGAAAGCCTCTGCACGCGTCAGTTCGTGGATGCACTACCTGAACCTTACTTGGGTCCTTGTGGAAGAGCATAGTGTTCCCTTTATGTATATAGGGCGCCGGGAGGCCTCCTGCACGGTACAGAAAACAGAGTGTTTCTCTAGGAGAGCTCCCTTTCCCTCACATAGCCATTCTACTTGTGAAGAGAACACGAGCAACCACACTGTGTCGCAGGACATTTTGAGGCCGCACTTTCAGCTCTCCCGCTGGGAAAGTAATGCTCTTCGCTCTAGGTAACCGATATCAAAATTGAACCCAGCACATGCACCTGTAGTTTCTGACCAACCAAGAGAGACTCAGGCAGCACGCTGGACCTGCCCTGAGAAAACTTGAGCGCCAAGGGGGGCCCTGCACGGGCTGAATGGCTTCAAGGACATAATTCCCGGGGATAGGCCAAATGGTCCCTGTAGCTCAGAAACCCCGAGGTAGCGTTCAGGGGCAAATTGTACGTTTGTCGGGCTGCCTCTGTAGTCGGCCTTCTGCTTGGCAGAGAGAGACGGCAGGTAAGTGTTCCCAGTATGAACAATAAACACAGCGTTCGTTCATGGCAGCAGTGGTTCAGCAGTGGGGACCTTTTGCATTACACCTGAGACCCTGCTAGGCCTGTGTTCGGGAGGCCTGTTGAAAGCCTGGCAATCTCCATGGGCAGCGAAGAGAGGGCAGAGCGTTGCCTTTCCTTCTTCATGCAGAGAAATGGTCCGAAGGGCCTTAGGGACCTGTGTTTGGGTAGGTCGCCCAGGAAGAGACATTGGGTACACAGTGTTTTTCCACGCCCAGGTGGTGAGGACCCAGGAGTCCTAGGAGTCCTGAACGGCACGCTAGCGTTAAGCCACTGCCATGGCTAAGGCTTCTGGGCAAATGCTGCATGCCTGCCAGCATTGCGGATGCCGTCCTGGACTTTGTTTGGATCTTCGTGATCCGTGTAGCTCGCCCTTTATGTAAAGGGGGCTCTGGCAGGCCTCAGGCAAGGAAGTGGAAACACCTTTTGTCTTTCCTGTAAAGCACCCTTTCCTTTGAGACCCATTCCAGCACGCAAGGAAGGACTCACAGAACGCTGTGTGTAGGCACCTTGGAGGCTACGAGGATTCCTCGTTCAACTAGGGAATTCCTCCGTTTCTCATAAGGTCCCAGTATCAAAGTTGAACCCAGCCCACGTACGGGTCGTTTCTGAAGAACCAAAAGAGGCACAAGAAGCACTGTGCTACCTTCTCAGAATAATGTTTTATTTAGGCAGGGAGACTTGCACTGTGCGAATGACCTAAGCGATTTAAGGCGCTAGGGAGGCCTAGGTGGCCTTGAACCTGCCAAAAGACTAGCAGGGCTCAGGAGGAAACTGTTGATTTTCCAGGCTGCATCTAAAAGTCGTGTTTCGGCTTGGCAGAGAGAGACGGCAGGTGTGTAAAGCGAGAAGGAACACGAAGCACAGAGTTGTTTCACTGCAGCTCAGGGTCAGCCCTGAGAGCCACTGGCACTACACCGAGGACTTTCCAGAACTCTGGTCGGGGCACATTGGAAAGATTTGTCAGTCTATCGATCCAACGAAGAAAACACTGCCTTGCCTTTCACAGTGCACTCAAAGAGCCGATCCGGAGTACCCAGGTAGCGGCACGGTGCTCAGTCGGCCAAGAAGAGTCACTGAGCACACTGCGTTCTTCCGAGGGACATGGTGAGGCGGCGGGAGTCCTAGCAAGGGCACACTGGCCTTAATGCCCTACTTTCCCTACCGGGGTCATGGAAATCGTTAGTACACGGCCACCCGTGGATGGAAACCCGGACATTACGTTGAGCCTTGGGTGGGGGGGGACAGGTCTGGTTTTCCCGTTATGTGAAGAGGGCTGCTGGAGGCCTCCTGCAACGAATAGGAAACACTGTGTTAATCGAGGAAAGCTGCCTTTCCCTCAGTCGGCATTGCCACTGTGAAGAGATGACGGGCAACCGCATTGGTTTTCCCTTAAGTTTGAGGCCGCAGGTGGCCTGCTTTCCCGTTGGGAAAATAACGCTTCCCTCCTTAGGTCCCTATGCCAGACTTGGCACAGCCCATGTACGGGTAGTTTCTGAGCCACGAGAAGAGACTCACGCAGCACCCTGGACCTTCCCTGATAAAACTTTGGCACGAAGGGAGTTCTGCTTGGGCTGAGTGGCGTGACCGACATAATTCCTTGGGTTAGGCCACAGTGTCCTTTTCTCTTACAAAAGCTTAGGCAGTGTTGCAGGGGCAACAAGTCCGTATGTCAGGCTGCATGTAAAGTCGACTGTCTGCTTGGCGAGCGAGGGCAGGTTGGCGTTCCCAGGAGGAACAGCAAGCAGAGGGTTTCTTCCATTGCAGTTCTGGTTCAGCAGCGGGGACCACTTGCAGTACACCTAAGACCTGCTAGACCTGTGCTCGGGAGGACTTGTGACAGACTGGCAATCCAACTGGGCGACCAAGAGAGCGGTGTTTCGCCTTTCACTCTTCATTCCAAGAGATGATCCGAAGGGCCTAGGTCCCTGTATGTTGGTAGGTCGCCTAAGAAGTGGCATCCGGTACACACTGTGTTTCCATGAGACGTGGTGAGGACGCGGGAGTCCCCGGAGTCCTGAAAAGCACACTAGCGCTTAGCCACTGCTTTGAGGGAGGCTTCCTGGGAAATGCTGCATGCCTGCCTGGCGCTGTGGATGCAATTCCCGGACCTTGCCTTCAGCTTGGCGCTCAGCGTAGCTCTCCTTTTATGGACAGGCGACCCTGGGATGCCTCAGGAGTGGCAGTGGAAACACACTATGTCTCTCAAGAAAAGCCCACTTTCCTTCCAAAGACATGCCAGCATGCAAGCGTCGGCTGACAGAGCACTCTATTCCAGGCAGCTTTCACGTTGAACCATCCTTCTTGCCAGCTGGGAGGTACTACAGTGCTCTGAAGGTCCCAGTCTCAAAGTTGAACACCGCCCACCTACGTATAGGTTCTCCCGCACCGAAGGGGACACAAGGAGGACTGTGGCACCTCCTCTGAATCACTTTGTAGCCGGGCTGTGGCGCACCGTGCGAATGGCATGAAATATTAGAGGGGCAAGGTCGAGTGAGTTAGGTGTCCCTGCCGCTGCCAAAAGCCTAGCAGTGTGCAGGGGGAAACCGTCCATTTTCCAGACTGCATCTAAAGTCGAGTTACTGCTCGCCAGAAAGAGCCGGTAGCTAAGTACACCCAGAAAGAACACTACGCACCGGCTTCCTCCTTGCTCCTCAGCGGCAGCACTGAGAGAGACATTAGGCATTACACCTAAGACCTTCTACACCTCTGTTCGGGGAGCACTTTTGAATGTCTTGGCTCTCTAGCTATCCAACAAAGGAAAGAGTGTGTTGCCTCTCACTCGGCATGCAAAGAGATGATCCGGAGGGCTTTGGTCGCGGCGCGGTGCTCAGGGGGCCTAGAAGAGAACTCGGTACACAGTGTTCTTCCAGGGGACATGCTGAGGCAGCGGGGGTCCAGGGAAAGGCACACGAACCTTCATGCACTACTTGCCTAGGGTTTCGTGGAAAGCCTCTGCACGCGTCAGTTCGTCGATGGACTACCTGAACCTTACTTGGGTCCTTGTGGAAGAGCATAGTGTTCCCTTTATGTATATAGGGCGCCGGGAGGCCTCCTGCACGGTACAGAAAACAGAGTGTTTCTCTAGGAGAGCTCCCTTTCCCTCACATAGCCATTCTACTTGTGAAGAGAACACGAGCAACCACACTGTGTCGCAGGACACTTTGAGGCCACAATTTCAGCTCTCCCGCTGGGAAAGTAATGCTCTTCGCTCTAGGTAACCGATATCAAAATTGAACCCAGCACATGCACCTGTAGTTTCTGACCAACCAAGAGAGACTCAGGCAGCACGCTGGACCTGCCCTGAGAAAACTTGGGCGCCAAGGGGGGCTCTGCACGGGCTGAATGGCTTCAAGGACATAATTCCCGGGGATAGGCCAAATGGTCCCTGTAGCTCAGAAACCCCGAGGTAGCGTTCGGGGCAAATTGTACGTTTGTCGGGCTGCCTCTGTAGTCGGCCTTCTGCTTGGCAGAGAGAGACGGCAGGTAAGTGTTCCCAGTATGAACAATAAACACAGCGTTCGTTCATGGCAGCAGTGGTTCAGCAGTGGGGACCTTTTGCATTACACCTGAGACCCTGCTAGGCCTGTGTTCGGGAGGCCTGTTGAAAGCCTGGCAATCTCCATGGGCAGCGAAGAGAGGGCAGAGCGTTGCCTTTCCTTCTTCATGCAGAGAAATGGTCCGAAGGGCCTTAGGGACCTGTGTTTGGGTAGGTCGCCCAGGAAGAGACATTGGGTACACAGTGTTTTTCCACGCCCAGGTGGTGAGGACCCAGGAGTCCTAGGAGTCCTGAACGGCACGCTAGCGTTAAGCCACTGCCATGGCTAAGGCTTCTGGGCAAATGCTGCATGCCTGCCAGCATTGCGGATGCCGTCCTGGACTTTGTTTGGATCTTCGTGATCCGTGTAGCTCGCCCTTTATGTAAAGGGGGCTCTGGCAGGCCTCAGGCAAGGAAGTGGAAACACCTTTTGTCTTTCCTGTAAAGCACCCTTTCCTTTGAGACCCATTCCAGCACGCAAGGAAGGACTCGCAGAACGCTTTGTGTAGGCACCTTGGAGGCTACGAGGATTCCTCGTTCAACTAGGGAATTCCTCCGTTTCTCATAAGGTCCCAGTATCAAAGTTGAACCCAGCCCACGTACGGGTCGTTTCTGAAGAACCAAAAGAGGCACAAGAAGCACTGTGCTACCTTCTCAGAATAATGTTTTATTTAGGCAGGGAGACTTGCACTGTGCGAATGACCTAAGCGATTTAAGGCGCTAGGGAGGCCTAGGTGGCCTTGAACCTGCCAAAAGACTAGCAGGGCTCAGGAGGAAACTGTTGATTTTCCAGGCTGCATCTAAAAGTCGTGTTTCGGCTTGGCAGAGAGAGACGGCAGGTGTGTAAAGCGAGAAGGAACACGAAGCACAGAGTTGTTTCACTGCAGCTCAGGGTCAGCCCTGAGAGCCACTGGCACTACACCGAGGACTTTCCAGAACTCTGGTCGGGGCACATTGGAAAGATTTGTCAGTCTATCGATCCAACGAAGAGAACCCTGCCTTGCCTTTCACAGTGCACTCAAAGAGCCGATCCGGAGTACCCAGGTAGCGGCACGGTGCTCAGTCGGCCAAGAAGAGTCACTGAGCACACAGCGTTCTTGCAAGGGACATGGTGAGGCGGGGGGAGTCCTGGGAAGGGCACACTGGCCTTAATGCCCTACTTTCCCTACCGGGGTCATGGAAATCATTAGTACACGGCCACCCGTGGATGGAAACCCGGACATTACGTTGAGCCTTGGGGGGGGGGGGGACAGGTCTGGTTTTCCCGTTATGTGAAGAGGGCTGCCGGAGGCCTCCTGCCACGAATAGGAAACACTGTGTTAATCGAGGAAAGCTGCCTTTCCCTCAGTCGGCATTGCCACTGTGAAGAGATGACGGGCAACCGCATTGGTTTTCACTTAAGTTTGAGGCCGCAGGTGGCCTGCTTTCCCGTTGGGAAAATAACGCTTCCCTCCTTAGGTCCCTATGCCAGACTTGGCACAGCCCATGTACGGGTAGTTTCTGAGCCACGAGAAGAGACTCACGCAGCACCCTGGACCTTCCCTGATCAAACTTTGGCACGAAGGGAGTTCTGCTTGGGCTGAGTGGCGTGACCGACATAATTCCTTGGGTTAGGCCACAGTGTCCTTTTCTCTTACAAAAGCTTAGGCAGTGTTGCAGGGGCAACAATCCGTATGTCAGGCTGCATCTAAAGTCGACTGTCTGCTTGGCGAGCGAGGGCAGGTTGGCGTTCCCAGGAGGAACAGCAAGCAGAGGGTTTCTTCCATTGCAGTTCTGGTTCAGCAGCGGGGACCACTTGCAGTACACCTAAGACCTGCTAGACCTGTGCTCGGGAGGACTTGTGACAGACTGGCAATCCAACTGGGCGACCAAGAGAGCGGTGTTTCGCCTTTCACTCTTCATTCCAAGAGATGATCCGAAGGGCCTAGGTCCCTGTATGTTGGTAGGTCGCCTAAGAAGTGGCATCCGGTACACACTGTGTTTCCATGAGACGTGGTGAGGACGCGGGAGTCCCCGGAGTCCTGAAAAGCACACTAGCGCTTAGCCACTGCTTTGAGGGAGGCTTCCTGGGAAATGCTGCATGCCTGCCTGGCGCTGTGGATGCAATTCCCGGACCTTGCCTTCAGCTTGGCGCTCAGCGTAGCTCTCCTTTTATGGACAGGCGACCCTGGGATGCCTCAGGAGTGGCAGTGGAAACACACTATGTCTCTCAAGAAAAGCCCACTTTCCTTCCAAAGACATGCCAGCATGCAAGCGTGGGCTGCCAGAGCACTGTATTCCAGGCAGCTTTCACGTTGAACCATCCTTCTTGCCAGCTGGGAGGTACTACAGTGCTCTGAAGGTCCCAGTCTCAAAGTTGAACACCGCCCACCTACGTATAGTTTCTCCCGCACCGAAGGGGACACAAGGAGGACTGTGGCACCTCCTCTGAATCACTTTGTAGCCGGGCTGTGGCGCACCGTGCGAATGGCATGAAATATTAGAGGGGCAAGGTCGAGTGAGTTAGGTGTCCCTGCCGCTGCCAAAAGCCTAGCAGTGTGCAGGGGGAAACCGTCCATTTTCCAGACTGCATCTGAAGACGAGTTACTGCTCGCCAGAAAGAGCCGGTAGCTAAATACACCCAGAAAGAACACTACGCACCGGCTTCCTCCTTGCTCCTCAGCGGCAGCACTGAGGGAGACATTAGGCATTACGCCTAAGACCTTCTACACCTCTGTTCGGGGAGCACTTTTGAATGTCTTGGCTCTCTAGCTATCCAACAAAGGAAAGAGTGTGTTGCCTCTCACTCGGCATGCAAAGAGATGATCCGGAGGGCTTTGGTCGCGGCGCGGTGCTCAGGGGGCCTAGAAGAGAACTCGGTACACAGTGTTCTTCCAGGGGACATACTGAGGCAGCGGGGGTCCAGGGAAAGGCACACGAACCTTCATGCACTACTTGCCTAGGGTTTCGTGGAAAGCCTCTGCACGCGTCAGTTCGTCGATGGACTACCTGAACCTCACTTGGGTCCTTGTGGAAGAGCATAGTGTTCCCTTTATGTATATAGGGCGCCGGGAGGCCTCCTGCACGGTACAGAAAACAGAGTGTTTCTCTAGGAGAGCTCCCTTTCCCTCACATAGCCATTCTACTTGTGAAGAGAACACGAGCAACCACACTGTGTCGCAGGACACTTTGAGGCCGCACTTTCAGCTCTCCCGCTGGGAAAGTAATGCTCTTCGCTCTAGGTAACCGATATCAAAATTGAACCCAGCACATGCACCTGTAGTTTCTGACCAACCAAGAGAGACTCAGGCAGCACGCTGGACCTGCCCTGAGAAAACTTGAGCGCCAAGGGGGGCCCTGCATGGGCTGAATGGCTTCAAGGACATAATTCCCGGGGATAGGCCAAATGGTCCCTGTAGCTCAGAAACCCCGAGGTAGCGTTCAGGGGCAAATTGTACATTTGTCGGGCTGCCTCTGTAGTCGGCCTTCTGCTTGGCAGAGAGAGACGGCAGGTAAGTGTTCCCAGTATGAACAATAAACACAGCGTTCGTTCATGGCAGCAGTGGTTCAGCAGTGGGGACCTTTTGCATTACACCTGAGACCCTGCTAGGCCTGTGTTCGGGAGGCCTGTTGAAAGCCTGGCAATCTCCATGGGCAGCGAAGAGAGGGCAGAGCGTTGCCTTTCCTTCTTCATGCAGAGAAATGGTCCGAAGGGCCTTAGGGACCTGTGTTTGGGTAGGTCGCCCAGGAAGAGACATTGGGTACACAGTGGTTTTCCACGCCCAGGTGGTGAGGACCCAGGAGTCCTAGGAGTCCTGAACTGCACGCTAGCGTTAAGCCACTGCCATGGCTAAGGCTTTTGGGCAAATGCTGCATGCCTGCCAGCATTGCGGATGCCGTCCTGGACATTGTTTGGATCTTCGTGATCCGTGTAGCTCGCCCTTTATGTAAAGGGGGCTCTGGCAGGCCTCAGGCAAGGAAGTGGAAACACCTTTTGTCTTTCCTGTAAAGCACCCTTTCCTTTGAGACCCATTCCAGCACGCAAGGAAGGACTCGCAGAACGCTTTGTGTAGGCACCTTGGAGGCTACGAGGATTCCTCGTTCAACTAGGGAATTCCTCCGTTTCTCATAAGGTCCCAGTATCAAAGTTGAACCCAGCCCACGTACGGGTCGTTTCTGAAGAACCAAAAGAGGCACAAGAAGCACTGTGCTACCTTCTCAGAATAATGTTTTATTTAGGCAGGGAGACTTGCACTGTGCGAATGACCTAAGCGATTTAAGGCGCTAGGGAGGCCTAGGTGGCCTTGAACCTGCCAAAAGACTAGCAGGGCTCAGGAGGAAACTGTTGATTTTCCAGGCTGCATCTAAAAGTCGTGTTTCGGCTTGGCAGAGAGAGACGGCAGGTGTGTAAAGCGAGAAGGAACACGAAGCACAGAGTTGTTTCACTGCAGCTCAGGGTCAGCCCTGAGAGCCACTGGCACTACACCGAGGACTTTCCAGAACTCTGGTCGGGGCACATTGGAAAGATTTGTCAGTCTATCGATCCAACGAAGAGAACCCTGCCTTGCCTTTCACAGTGCACTCAAAGAGGCGATCCGGAGTACCCAGGTAGCGGCACGGTGCTCAGTCGGCCAAGAAGAGTCACTAAGCACACAGCGTTCTTCCAAGGGACATGGTGAGGCGGCGGGAGTCCTAGCAAGGGCACACTGGCCTTAATGCCCTACTTTCCCTACCGGGGTCATGGAAATCGTTAGTACACGGCCACCCGTGGATGGAAACCCGGACATTACGTTGAGCCTTGGGGGGGGGGGACAGGTCTGGTTTTCCCGTTATGTGAAGAGGGCTGCCGGAGGCCTCCTGCCACGAATAGGAAACACTGTGTTAATCGAGGAAAGCTGCCTTTCCCTCAGTCGGCATTGCCACTGTGAAGAGATGACGGGCAACCGCATTGGTTTTCACTTAAGTTTGAGGCCGCAGGTGGCCTGCTTTCCCGTTGGGAAAATAACGCTTCCCTCCTTAGGTCCCTATGCCAGACTTGGCACAGCCCATGTACGGGTAGTTTCTGAGCCACGAGAAGAGACTCACGCAGCACCCTGGACCTTCCCTGATCAAACTTTGGCACGAAGGGAGTTCTGCTTGGGCTGAGTGGCGTGACCGACATAATTCCTTGGGTTAGGCCACAGTGTCCTTTTCTCTTACAAAAGCTTAGGCAGTGTTGCAGGGGCAACAATCCGTATGTCAGGCTGCATCTAAAGTCGACTGTCTGCTTGGCGAGCGAGGGCAGGTTGGCGTTCCCAGGAGGAACAGCAAGCAGAGGGTTTCTTCCATTGCAGTTCTGGTTCAGCAGCGGGGACCACTTGCAGTACACCTAAGACCTGCTAGACCTGTGCTCGGGAGGACTTGTGACAGACTGGCAATCCAACTGGGCGACCAAGAGAGCGGTGTTTCGCCTTTCACTCCTCATTCCAAGAGATGATCCGAAGGGCCTAGGTCCCTGTATGTTGGTAGGTCGCCTAAGAAGTGGCATCCGGTACACACTGTGTTTCCATGAGACGTGGTGAGGACGCGGGAGTCCCCGGAGTCCTGAAAAGCACACTAGCGCTTAGCCACTGCTTTGAGGGAGGCTTCCTGGGAAATGCTGCATGCCTGCCTGGCGCTGTGGATGCAATTCCCGGACCTTGCCTTCAGCTTGGCGCTCAGCGTAGCTCTCCTTTTATGGACAGGCGACCCTGGGATGCCTCAGGAGTGGCAGTGGAAACACACTATGTCTCTCAAGAAAAGCCCACTTTCCTTCCAAAGACATGCCAGCATGCAAGCGTCGGCTGACAGAGCACTGTATTCCAGGCAGCTTTCACGTTGAACCATCCTTCTTGCCAGCTGGGAGGTACTACAGTGCTCTGAAGGTCCCAGTCTCAAAGTTGAACACCGCCCACCTACGTATAGGTTCTCCCGCACCGAAGGGGACACAAGGAGGACTGTGGCACCTCCTCTGAATCACTTTGTAGCCGGGCTGTGGCGCACCGTGCGAATGGCATGAAATATTAGAGGGGCAAGGTCGAGTGAGTTAGGTGTCCCTGCCGCTGCCAAAAGCCTAGCAGTGTGCAGGGGGAAACCGTCCATTTTCCAGACTGCATCTGAAGACGAGTTACTGCTCGCCAGAAAGAGCCGGTAGCTAAATACACCCAGAAAGAACACTACGCACCGGCTTCCTCCTTGCTCCTCAGCGGCAGCACTGAGGGAGACATTAGGCATTACGCCTAAGACCTTCTACACCTCTGTTCGGGGAGCACTTTTGAATGTCTTGGCTATCTAGCTATCCAACAAAGGAAAGAGTGTGTTGCCTCTCACTCGGCATGCAAAGAGATGATCCGGAGGGCTTTGGTCGCGGCGCGGTGCTCAGGGGGCCTAGAAGAGAACTCGGTACACAGTGTTCTTCCAGGGGACATGCTGAGGCAGCGGGGGTCCAGGGAAAGGCACACGAACCTTCATGCACTACTTGCCTAGGGTTTCGTGGAAAGCCTCTGCACGCGTCAGTTCGTCGATGGACTACCTGAACCTTACTTGGGTCCTTGTGGAAGAGCATAGTGTTCCCTTTATGTATATAGGGCGCCGGGAGGCCTCCTGCACGGTACAGAAAACAGAGTGTTTCTCTAGGAGAGCTCCCTTTCCCTCACATAGCCATTCTACTTGTGAAGAGAACACGAGCAACCACACTGTGTCGCAGGACACTTTGAGGCCACAATTTCAGCTCTCCCGCTGGGAAAGTAATGCTCTTCGCTCTAGGTAACCGATATCAAAATTGAACCCAGCACATGCACCTGTAGTTTCTGACCAACCAAGAGAGACTCAGGCAGCACGCTGGACCTGCCCTGAGAAAACTTGGGCGCCAAGGGGGGCTCTGCACGGGCTGAATGGCTTCAAGGACATAATTCCCGGGGATAGGCCAAATGGTCCCTGTAGCTCAGAAACCCCGAGGTAGCGTTCGGGGCAAATTGTACGTTTGTCGGGCTGCCTCTGTAGTCGGCCTTCTGCTTGGCAGAGAGAGACGGCAGGTAAGTGTTCCCAGTATGAACAATAAACACAGCGTTCGTTCATGGCAGCAGTGGTTCAGCAGTGGGGACCTTTTGCATTACACCTGAGACCCTGCTAGGCCTGTGTTCGGGAGGCCTGTTGAAAGCCTGGCAATCTCCATGGGCAGCGAAGAGAGGGCAGAGCGTTGCCTTTCCTTCTTCATGCAGAGAAATGGTCCGAAGGGCCTTAGGGACCTGTGTTTGGGTAGGTCGCCCAGGAAGAGACATTGGGTACACAGTGTTTTTCCACGCCCAGGTGGTGAGGACCCAGGAGTCCTAGGAGTCCTGAACGGCACGCTAGCGTTAAGCCACTGCCATGGCTAAGGCTTCTGGGCAAATGCTGCATGCCTGCCAGCATTGCGGATGCCGTCCTGGACTTTGTTTGGATCTTCGTGATCCGTGTAGCTCGCCCTTTATGTAAAGGGGGCTCTGGCAGGCCTCAGGCAAGGAAGTGGAAACACCTTTTGTCTTTCCTGTAAAGCACCCTTTCCTTTGAGACCCATTCCAGCACGCAAGGAAGGACTCGCAGAACGCTGTGTGTAGGCACCTTGGAGGCTACGAGGATTCCTCGTTCAACTAGGGAATTCCTCCGTTTCTCATAAGGTCCCAGTATCAAAGTTGAACCCAGCCCACGTACGGGTCGTTTCTGAAGAACCAAAAGAGGCACAAGAAGCACTGTGCTACCTTCTCAGAATAATGTTTTATTTAGGCAGGGAGACTTGCACTGTGCGAATGACCTAAGCGATTTAAGGCGCTAGGGAGGCCTAGGTGGCCTTGAACCTGCCAAAAGACTAGCAGGGCTCAGGAGGAAACTGTTGATTTTCCAGGCTGCATCTAAAAGTCGTGTTTCGGCTTGGCAGAGAGAGACGGCAGGTGTGTAAAGCGAGAAGGAACACGAAGCACAGAGTTGTTTCACTGCAGCTCAGGGTCAGCCCTGAGAGCCACTGGCACTACACCGAGGACTTTCCAGAACTCTGGTCGGGGCACATTGGAAAGATTTGTCAGTCTATCGATCCAACGAAGAGAACCCTGCCTTGCCTTTCACAGTGCACTCAAAGAGCCGATCCGGAGTACCCAGGTAGCGGCACGGTGCTCAGTCGGCCAAGAAGAGTCACTGAGCACACAGCGTTCTTGCAAGACACATGGTGAGGCGGGGGGAGTCCTGGGAAGGGCACACTGGCCTTAATGCCCTACTTTCCCTACCGGGGTAATGGAAATCATTAGTACACGGCCACCCGTGGATGGAAACCCGGACATTACGTTGAGCCTTGGGGGGGGGGGGACAGGTCTGGTTTTCCCGTTATGTGAAGAGGGCTGCCGGAGGCCTCCTGCCACGAATAGGAAACACTGTGTTAATCGAGGAAAGCTGCCTTTCCCTCAGTCGGCATTGCCACTGTGAAGAGATGACGGGCAACCGCATTGGTTTTCACTTAAGTTTGAGGCCGCAGGTGGCCTGCTTTCCCGTTGGGAAAATAACGCTTCCCTCCTTAGGTCCCTATGCCAGACTTGGCACAGCCCATGTACGGGTAGTTTCTGAGCCACGAGAAGAGACTCACGCAGCACCCTGGACCTTCCCTGATCAAACTTTGGCACGAAGGGAGTTCTGCTTGGGCTGAGTGGCGTGACCGACATAATTCCTTGGGTTAGGCCACAGTGTCCTTTTCTCTTACAAAAGCTTAGGCAGTGTTGCAGGGGCAACAATCCGTATGTCAGGCTGCATCTAAAGTCGACTGTCTGCTTGGCGAGCGAGGGCAGGTTGGCGTTCCCAGGAGGAACAGCAAGCAGAGGGTTTCTTCCATTGCAGTTCTGGTTCAGCAGCGGGGACCACTTGCAGTACACCTAAGACCTGCTAGACCTGTGCTCGGGAGGACTTGTGACAGACTGGCAATCCAACTGGGCGACCAAGAGAGCGGTGTTTCGCCTTTCACTCTTCATTCCAAGAGATGATCCGAAGGGCCTAGGTCCCTGTATGTTGGTAGGTCGCCTAAGAAGTGGCATCCGGTACACACTGTGTTTCCATGAGACGTGGTGAGGACGCGGGAGTCCCCGGAGTCCTGAAAAGCACACTAGCGCTTAGCCACTGCTTTGAGGGAGGCTTCCTGGGAAATGCTGCATGCCTGCCTGGCACTGTGGATGCAATTCCCGGACCTTGCCTTCAGCTTGGCGCTCAGCGTAGCTCTCCTTTTATGGACAGGCGACCCTGGGATGCCTCAGGAGTGGCAGTGGAAACACACTATGTCTCTCAAGAAAAGCCCACTTTCCTTCCAAAGACATGCCAGCATGCAAGCGTGGGCTGCCAGAGCACTGTATTCCAGGCAGCTTTCACGTTGAACCATCCTTCTTGCCAGCTGGGAGGTACTACAGTGCTCTGAAGGTCCCAGTCTCAAAGTTGAACACCGCCCACCTACGTATAGGTTCTCCCGCACAGAAGGGGACACAAGGAGGACTGTGGCACCTCCTCTGAATCACTTTGTAGCCGGGCTGTGGCGCACCGTGCGAATGGCATGAAATATTAGAGGGGCAAGGTCGAGTGAGTTAGGTGTCCCTGCCGCTGCCAAAAGCCTAGCAGTGTGCAGGGGGAAACCGTCCATTTTCCAGACTGCATCTGAAGACGAGTTACTGCTCGCCAGAAAGAGCCGGTAGCTAAATACACCCAGAAAGAACACTACGCACCGGCTTCCTCCTTGTTCCTCAGCGGCAGCACTGAGGGAGACATTAGGCATTACGCCTAAGACCTTCTACACCTCTGTTCGGGGAGCACTTTTGAATGTCTTGGCTATCTAGCTATCCAACAAAGGAAAGAGTGTGTTGCCTCTCACTCGGCATGCAAAGAGATGATCCGGAGGGCTTTGGTCGCGGCGCGGTGCTCAGGGGGCCTAGAAGAGAACTCGGTACACAGTGTTCTTCCAGGGGACATACTGAGGCAGCGGGGGTCCAGGGAAAGGCACACGAACCTTCATGCACTACTTGCCTAGGGTTTCGTGGAAAGCCTCTGCACGCGTCAGTTCGTCGATGGACTACCTGAACCTCACTTGGGTCCTTGTGGAAGAGCATAGTGTTCCCTTTATGTATATAGGGCGCCGGGAGGCCTCCTGCACGGTACAGAAAACAGAGTGTTTCTCTAGGAGAGCTCCCTTTCCCTCACATAGCCATTCTACTTGTGAAGAGAACACGAGCAACCACACTGTGTCGCAGGACACTTTGAGGCCGCACTTTCAGCTCTCCCGCTGGGAAAGTAATGCTCTTCGCTCTAGGTAACCGATATCAAAATTGAACCCAGCACATGCACCTGTAGTTTCTGACCAACCAAGAGAGACTCAGGCAGCACGCTGGACCTGCCCTGAGAAAACTTGAGCGCCAAGGGGGGCCCTGCATGGGCTGAATGGCTTCAAGGACATAATTCCCGGGGATAGGCCAAATGGTCCCTGTAGCTCAGAAACCCCGAGGTAGCGTTCAGGGGCAAATTGTACGTTTGTCGGGCTGCCTCTGTAGTCGGCCTTCTGCTTGGCAGAGAGAGACGGCAGGTAAGTGTTCCCAGTATGAACAATAAACACAGCGTTCGTTCATGGCAGCAGTGGTTCAGCAGTGGGGACCTTTTGCATTACACCTGAGACCCTGCTAGGCCTGTGTTCGGGAGGCCTGTTGAAAGCCTGGCAATCTCCATGGGCAGCGAAGAGAGGGCAGAGCGTTGCCTTTCCTTCTTCATGCAGAGAAATGGTCCGAAGGGCCTTAGGGACCTGTGTTTGGGTAGGTCGCCCAGGAAGAGACATTGGGTACACAGTGTTTTTCCACGCCCAGGTGGTGAGGACCCAGGAGTCCTAGGAGTCCTGAACTGCACGCTAGCGTTAAGCCACTGCCATGGCTAAGGCTTTTGGGCAAATGCTGCATGCCTGCCAGCATTGCGGATGCCGTCCTGGACATTGTTTGGATCTTCGTGATCCGTGTAGCTCGCCCTTTATGTAAAGGGGGCTCTGGCAGGCCTCAGGCAAGGAAGTGGAAACACCTTTTGTCTTTCCTGTAAAGCACCCTTTCCTTTGAGACCCATTCCAGCACGCAAGGAAGGACTCGCAGAACGCTTTGTGTAGGCACCTTGGAGGCTACGAGGATTCCTCGTTCAACTAGGGAATTCCTCCGTTTCTCATAAGGTCCCAGTATCAAAGTTGAACCCAGCCCACGTACGGGTCGTTTCTGAAGAACCAAAAGAGGCACAAGAAGCACTGTGCTACCTTCTCAGAATAATGTTTTATTTAGGCAGGGAGACTTGCACTGTGCGAATGACCTAAGCGATTTAAGGCGCTAGGGAGGCCTAGGTGGCCTTGAACCTGCCAAAAGACTAGCAGGGCTCAGGAGGAAACTGTTGATTTTCCAGGCTGCATCTAAAAGTCGTGTTTCGGCTTGGCAGAGAGAGACGGCAGGTGTGTAAAGCGAGAAGGAACACGAAGCACAGAGTTGTTTCACTGCAGCTCAGGGTCAGCCCTGAGAGCCACTGGCACTACACCGAGGACTTTCCAGAACTCTGGTCGGGGCACATTGGAAAGATTTGTCAGTCTATCGATCCAACGAAGAGAACCCTGCCTTGCCTTTCACAGTGCACTCAAAGAGCCGATCCGGAGTACCCAGGTAGCGGCACGGTGCTCAGTCGGCCAAGAAGAGTCACTGAGCACACAGCGTTCTTGCAAGACACATGGTGAGGCGGGGGGAGTCCTGGGAAGGGCACACTGGCCTTAATGCCCTACTTTCCCTACCGGGGTAATGGAAATCATTAGTACACGGCCACCCGTGGATGGAAACCCGGACATTACGTTGAGCCTTGGGGGGGGGGGGACAGGTCTGGTTTTCCCGTTATGTGAAGAGGGCTGCCGGAGGCCTCCTGCCACGAATAGGAAACACTGTGTTAATCGAGGAAAGCTGCCTTTCCCTCAGTCGGCATTGCCACTGTGAAGAGATGACGGGCAACCGCATTGGTTTTCACTTAAGTTTGAGGCCGCAGGTGGCCTGCTTTCCCGTTGGGAAAATAACGCTTCCCTCCTTAGGTCCCTATGCCAGACTTGGCACAGCCCATGTATGGGTAGTTTCTGAGCCACGAGAAGAGACTCACGCAGCACCCTGGACCTTCCCTGATCAAACTTTGGCACGAAGGGAGTTCTGCTTGGGCTGAGTGGCGTGACCGACATAATTCCTTGGGTTAGGCCACAGTGTCCTTTTCTCTTACAAAAGCTTAGGCAGTGTTGCAGGGGCAACAATCCGTATGTCAGGCTGCATCTAAAGTCGACTGTCTGCTTGGCGAGCGAGGGCAGGTTGGCGTTCCCAGGAGGAACAGCAAGCAGAGGGTTTCTTCCATTGCAGTTCTGGTTCAGCAGCGGGGACCACTTGCAGTACACCTAAGACCTGCTAGACCTGTGCTCGGGAGGACTTGTGACAGACTGGCAATCCAACTGGGCGACCAAGAGAGCGGTGTTTCGCCTTTCACTCTTCATTCCAAGAGATGATCCGAAGGGCCTAGGTCCCTGTATGTTGGTAGGTCGCCTAAGAAGTGGCATCCGGTACACACTGTGTTTCCATGAGACGTGGTGAGGACGCGGGAGTCCCCGGAGTCCTGAAAAGCACACTAGCGCTTAGCCACTGCTTTGAGGGAGGCTTCCTGGGAAATGCTGCATGCCTGCCTGGCACTGTGGATGCAATTCCCGGACCTTGCCTTCAGCTTGGCGCTCAGCGTAGCTCTCCTTTTATGGACAGGCAACCCTGGGATGCCTCAGGAGTGGCAGTGGAAACACACTATGTCTCTCAAGAAAAGCCCACTTTCCTTCCAAAGACATGCCAGCATGCAAGCGTGGGCTGCCAGAGCACTGTATTCCAGGCAGCTTTCACGTTGAACCATCCTTCTTGCCAGCTGGGAGGTACTACAGTGCTCTGAAGGTCCCAGTCTCAAAGTTGAACACCGGCCACCTACGTATAGGTTCTCCCGCACAGAAGGGGACACAAGGAGGACTGTGGCACCTCCTCTGAATCACTTTGTAGCCGGGCTGTGGCGCACCGTGCGAATGGCATGAAATATTAGAGGGGCAAGGTCGAGTGAGTTAGGTGTCCCTGCTGCTGCCAAAAGCCTAGCAGTGTGCAGGGGGAAACCGTCCATTTTCCAGACTGCATCTGAAGACGAGTTACTGCTCGCCAGAAAGAGCCGGTAGCTAAATACACCCAGAAAGAACACTACGCACCGGCTTCCTCCTTGCTCCTCAGCGGCAGCACTGAGGGAGACATTAGGCATTACGCCTAAGACCTTCTACACCTCTGTTCGGGGAGCACTTTTGAATGTCTTGGCTATCTAGCTATCCAACAAAGGAAAGAGTGTGTTGCCTCTCACTCGGCATGCAAAGAGATGATCCGGAGGGCTTTGGTCGCGGCGCGGTGCTCAGGGGGCCTAGAAGAGAACTCGGTACACAGTGTTCTTCCAGGGGACATACTGAGGCAGCGGGGGTCCAGGGAAAGGCACACGAACCTTCATGCACTACTTGCCTAGGGTTTCGTGGAAAGCCTCTGCACGCGTCAGTTCGTCGATGGACTACCTGAACCTCACTTGGGTCCTTGTGGAAGAGCATAGTGTTCCCTTTATGTATATAGGGCGCCGGGAGGCCTCCTGCACGGTACAGAAAACAGAGTGTTTCTCTAGGAGAGCTCCCTTTCCCTCACATAGCCATTCTACTTGTGAAGAGAACACGAGCAACCACACTGTGTCGCAGGACACTTTGAGGCCGCACTTTCAGCTCTCCCGCTGGGAAAGTAATGCTCTTCGCTCTAGGTAACCGATATCAAAATTGAACCCAGCACATGCACCTGTAGTTTCTGACCAACCAAGAGAGACTCAGGCAGCACGCTGGACCTGCCCTGAGAAAACTTGAGCGCCAAGGGGGGCCCTGCATGGGCTGAATGGCTTCAAGGACATAATTCCCGGGGATAGGCCAAATGGTCCCTGTAGCTCAGAAACCCCGAGGTAGCGTTCAGGGGCAAATTGTACGTTTGTCGGGCTGCCTCTGTAGTCGGCCTTCTGCTTGGCAGAGAGAGACGGCAGGTAAGTGTTCCCAGTATGAACAATAAACACAGCGTTCGTTCATGGCAGCAGTGGTTCAGCAGTGGGGACCTTTTGCATTACACCTGAGACCCTGCTAGGCCTGTGTTCGGGAGGCCTGTTGAAAGCCTGGCAATCTCCATGGGCAGCGAAGAGAGGGCAGAGCGTTGCCTTTCCTTCTTCATGCAGAGAAATGGTCCGAAGGGCCTTAGGGACCTGTGTTTGGGTAGGTCGCCCAGGAAGAGACATTGGGTACACAGTGTTTTTCCACGCCCAGGTGGTGAGGACCCAGGAGTCCTAGGAGTCCTGAACTGCACGCTAGCGTTAAGCCACTGCCATGGCTAAGGCTTTTGGGCAAATGCTGCATGCCTGCCAGCATTGCGGATGCCGTCCTGGACATTGTTTGGATCTTCGTGATCCGTGTAGCTCGCCCTTTATGTAAAGGGGGCTCTGGCAGGCCTCAGGCAAGGAAGTGGAAACACCTTTTGTCTTTCCTGTAAAGCACCCTTTCCTTTGAGACCCATTCCAGCACGCAAGGAAGGACTCGCAGAACGCTTTGTGTAGGCACCTTGGAGGCTACGAGGATTCCTCGTTCAACTAGGGAATTCCTCCGTTTCTCATAAGGTCCCAGTATCAAAGTTGAACCCAGCCCACGTACGGGTCGTTTCTGAAGAACCAAAAGAGGCACAAGAAGCACTGTGCTACCTTCTCAGAATAATGTTTTATTTAGGCAGGGAGACTTGCACTGTGCGAATGACCTAAGCGATTTAAGGCGCTAGGGAGGCCTAGGTGGCCTTGAACCTGCCAAAAGACTAGCAGGGCTCAGGAGGAAACTGTTGATTTTCCAGGCTGCATCTAAAAGTCGTGTTTCGGCTTGGCAGAGAGAGACGGCAGGTGTGTAAAGCGAGAAGGAACACGAAGCACAGAGTTGTTTCACTGCAGCTCAGGGTCAGCCCTGAGAGCCACTGGCACTACACCGAGGACTTTCCAGAACTCTGGTCGGGGCACACTGGAAAGATTTGTCAGTCTATCGATCCAACGAAGAGAACCCTGCCTTG
This sequence comes from Eschrichtius robustus, assembly GCF_028021215.1. Taxonomy (NCBI): domain Eukaryota; kingdom Metazoa; phylum Chordata; class Mammalia; order Artiodactyla; family Eschrichtiidae; genus Eschrichtius; species Eschrichtius robustus. The sequence continues at coordinate 113,753 of NW_027175500.1, read as the reverse complement.
CCTTTCACAGTGCACTCAAAGAGGCGATCCGGAGTACCCAGGTAGCGGCACGGTGCTCAGTCGGCCAAGAAGAGTCACTAAGCACACAGCGTTCTTCCAAGGGACATGGTGAGGCGGCGGGAGTCCTAGCAAGGGCACACTGGCCTTAATGCCCTACTTTCCCTACCGGGGTCATGGAAATCGTTAGTACACGGCCACCCGTGGATGGAAACCCGGACATTACGTTGAGCCTTGGGGGGGGGGGACAGGTCTGGTTTTCCCGTTATGTGAAGAGGGCTGCCGGAGGCCTCCTGCCACGAATAGGAAACACTGTGTTAATCGAGGAAAGCTGCCTTTCCCTCAGTCGGCATTGCCACTGTGAAGAGATGACGGGCAACCGCATTGGTTTTCACTTAAGTTTGAGGCCGCAGGTGGCCTGCTTTCCCGTTGGGAAAATAACGCTTCCCTCCTTAGGTCCCTATGCCAGACTTGGCACAGCCCATGTACGGGTAGTTTCTGAGCCACGAGAAGAGACTCACGCAGCACCCTGGACCTTCCCTGATAAAACTTTGGCACGAAGGGAGTTCTGCTTGGGCTGAGTGGCGTGACCGACATAATTCCTTGGGTTAGGCCACAGTGTCCTTTTCTCTTACAAAAGCTTAGGCAGTGTTGCAGGGGCAACAATCCGTATGTCAGGCTGCATCTAAAGTCGACTGTCTGCTTGGCGAGCGAGGGCAGGTTGGCGTTCCCAGGAGGAACAGCAAGCAGAGGGTTTCTTCCATTGCAGTTCTGGTTCAGCAGCGGGGACCACTTGCAGTACACCTAAGACCTGCTAGACCTGTGCTCGGGAGGACTTGTGACAGACTGGCAATCCAACTGGGCGACCAAGAGAGCGGTGTTTCGCCTTTCACTCCTCATTCCAAGAGATGATCCGAAGGGCCTAGGTCCCTGTATGTTGGTAGGTCGCCTAAGAAGTGGCATCCGGTACACACTGTGTTTCCATGAGACGTGGTGAGGACGCGGGAGTCCCCGGAGTCCTGAAAAGCACACTAGCGCTTAGCCACTGCTTTGAGGGAGGCTTCCTGGGAAATGCTGCATGCCTGCCTGGCACTGTGGATGCAATTCCCGGACCTTGCCTTCAGCTTGGCGCTCAGCGTAGCTCTCCTTTTATGGACAGGCGACCCTGGGATGCCTCAGGAGTGGCAGTGGAAACACACTATGTCTCTCAAGAAAAGCCCACTTTCCTTCCAAAGACATGCCAGCATGCAAGCGTCGGCTGACAGAGCACTGTATTCCAGGCAGCTTTCACGTTGAACCATCCTTCTTGCCAGCTGGGAGGTACTACAGTGCTCTGAAGGTCCCAGTCTCAAAGTTGAACACCGCCCACCTACGTATAGGTTCTCCCGCACCGAAGGGGACACAAGGAGGACTGTGGCACCTCCTCTGAATCACTCTGTAGCCGGGCTGTGGCGCACCGTGCGAATGGCATGAAATATTAGAGGGGCAAGGTCGAGTGAGTTAGGTGTCCCTGCCGCTGCCAAAAGCCTAGCAGTGTGCAAGGGGAAACCGTCCATTTTCCAGACTGCATCTAAAGTCGAGTTACTGCTCGCCAGAAAGAGCCGGTAGCTAAGTACACCCAGAAAGAACACTACGCACCGGCTTCCTCCTTGCTCCTCAGCGGCAGCACTGAGAGAGACATTAGGCATTACACCTAAGACCTTCTACACCTCTGTTCGAGGAGCACTTTTGAATGTCTTGGCTATCTAGCTATCCAACAAAGGAAAGAGTGTGTTGCCTCTCACTCGGCATGCAAAGAGATGATCCGGAGGGCTTTGGTCGCGGCGCGGTGCTCAGGGGGCCTAGAAGAGAACTCGGTACACAGTGTTCTTCCAGGGGACATGCTGAGGCAGCGGGGGTCCAGGGAAAGGCACACGAACCTTCATGCACTACTTGCCTAGGGTTTCGTGGAAAGCCTCTGCACGCGTCAGTTCGTGGATGCACTACCTGAACCTTACTTGGGTCCTTGTGGAAGAGCATAGTGTTCCCTTTATGTATATAGGGCGCCGGGAGGCCTCCTGCACGGTACAGAAAACAGAGTGTTTCTCTAGGAGAGCTCCCTTTCCCTCACATAGCCATTCTACTTGTGAAGAGAACACGAGCAACCACACTGTGTCGCAGGACATTTTGAGGCCGCACTTTCAGCTCTCCCGCTGGGAAAGTAATGCTCTTCGCTCTAGGTAACCGATATCAAAATTGAACCCAGCACATGCACCTGTAGTTTCTGACCAACCAAGAGAGACTCAGGCAGCACGCTGGACCTGCCCTGAGAAAACTTGAGCGCCAAGGGGGGCCCTGCACGGGCTGAATGGCTTCAAGGACATAATTCCCGGGGATAGGCCAAATGGTCCCTGTAGCTCAGAAACCCCGAGGTAGCGTTCAGGGGCAAATTGTACGTTTGTCGGGCTGCCTCTGTAGTCGGCCTTCTGCTTGGCAGAGAGAGACGGCAGGTAAGTGTTCCCAGTATGAACAATAAACACAGCGTTCGTTCATGGCAGCAGTGGTTCAGCAGTGGGGACCTTTTGCATTACACCTGAGACCCTGCTAGGCCTGTGTTCGGGAGGCCTGTTGAAAGCCTGGCAATCTCCATGGGCAGCGAAGAGAGGGCAGAGCGTTGCCTTTCCTTCTTCATGCAGAGAAATGGTCCGAAGGGCCTTAGGGACCTGTGTTTGGGTAGGTCGCCCAGGAAGAGACATTGGGTACACAGTGTTTTTCCACGCCCAGGTGGTGAGGACCCAGGAGTCCTAGGAGTCCTGAACGGCACGCTAGCGTTAAGCCACTGCCATGGCTAAGGCTTCTGGGCAAATGCTGCATGCCTGCCAGCATTGCGGATGCCGTCCTGGACTTTGTTTGGATCTTCGTGATCCGTGTAGCTCGCCCTTTATGTAAAGGGGGCTCTGGCAGGCCTCAGGCAAGGAAGTGGAAACACCTTTTGTCTTTCCTGTAAAGCACCCTTTCCTTTGAGACCCATTCCAGCACGCAAGGAAGGACTCACAGAACGCTGTGTGTAGGCACCTTGGAGGCTACGAGGATTCCTCGTTCAACTAGGGAATTCCTCCGTTTCTCATAAGGTCCCAGTATCAAAGTTGAACCCAGCCCACGTACGGGTCGTTTCTGAAGAACCAAAAGAGGCACAAGAAGCACTGTGCTACCTTCTCAGAATAATGTTTTATTTAGGCAGGGAGACTTGCACTGTGCGAATGACCTAAGCGATTTAAGGCGCTAGGGAGGCCTAGGTGGCCTTGAACCTGCCAAAAGACTAGCAGGGCTCAGGAGGAAACTGTTGATTTTCCAGGCTGCATCTAAAAGTCGTGTTTCGGCTTGGCAGAGAGAGACGGCAGGTGTGTAAAGCGAGAAGGAACACGAAGCACAGAGTTGTTTCACTGCAGCTCAGGGTCAGCCCTGAGAGCCACTGGCACTACACCGAGGACTTTCCAGAACTCTGGTCGGGGCACATTGGAAAATTTGTCAGTCTATCGATCCAACGAAGAAAACACTGCCTTGCCTTTCACAGTGCACTCAAAGAGCCGATCCGGAGTACCCAGGTAGCGGCACGGTGCTCAGTCGGCCAAGAAGAGTCACTGAGCACACTGCGTTCTTCCGAGGGACATGGTGAGGCGGCGGGAGTCCTAGCAAGGGCACACTGGCCTTAATGCCCTACTTTCCCTACCGGGGTCATGGAAATCGTTAGTACACGGCCACCCGTGGATGGAAACCCGGACATTACGTTGAGCCTTGGGTGGGGGGGGACAGGTCTGGTTTTCCCGTTATGTGAAGAGGGCTGCTGGAGGCCTCCTGCAACGAATAGGAAACACTGTGTTAATCGAGGAAAGCTGCCTTTCCCTCAGTCGGCATTGCCACTGTGAAGAGATGACGGGCAACCGCATTGGTTTTCCCTTAAGTTTGAGGCCGCAGGTGGCCTGCTTTCCCGTTGGGAAAATAACGCTTCCCTCCTTAGGTCCCTATGCCAGACTTGGCACAGCCCATGTACGGGTAGTTTCTGAGCCACGAGAAGAGACTCACGCAGCACCCTGGACCTTCCCTGATAAAACTTTGGCACGAAGGGAGTTCTGCTTGGGCTGAGTGGCGTGACCGACATAATTCCTTGGGTCAGGCCACAGTGTCCTTTTCTCTTACAAAAGCTTAGGCAGTGTTGCAGGGGCAACAAGTCCGTATGTCAGGCTGCATGTAAAGTCGACTGTCTGCTTGGCGAGCGAGGGCAGGTTGGCGTTCCCAGGAGGAACAGCAAGCAGAGGGTTTCTTCCATTGCAGTTCTGGTTCAGCAGCGGGGACCACTTGCAGTACACCTAAGACCTGCTAGACCTGTGCTCGGGAGGACTTGTGACAGACTGGCAATCCAACTGGGCGACCAAGAGAGCGGTGTTTCGCCTTTCACTCTTCATTCCAAGAGATGATCCGAAGGGCCTAGGTCCCTGTATGTTGGTAGGTCGCCTAAGAAGTGGCATCCGGTACACACTGTGTTTCCATGAGACGTGGTGAGGACGCGGGAGTCCCCGGAGTCCTGAAAAGCACACTAGCGCTTAGCCACTGCTTTGAGGGAGGCTTCCTGGGAAATGCTGCATGCCTGCCTGGCGCTGTGGATGCAATTCCCGGACCTTGCCTTCAGCTTGGCGCTCAGCGTAGCTCTCCTTTTATGGACAGGCGACCCTGGGATGCCTCAGGAGTGGCAGTGGAAACACACTATGTCTCTCAAGAAAAGCCCACTTTCCTTCCAAAGACATGCCAGCATGCAAGCGTCGGCTGACAGAGCACTCTATTCCAGGCAGCTTTCACGTTGAACCATCCTTCTTGCCAGCTGGGAGGTACTACAGTGCTCTGAAGGTCCCAGTCTCAAAGTTGAACACCGCCCACCTACGTATAGGTTCTCCCGCACCGAAGGGGACACAAGGAGGACTGTGGCACCTCCTCTGAATCACTTTGTAGCCGGGCTGTGGCGCACCGTGCGAATGGCATGAAATATTAGAGGGGCAAGGTCGAGTGAGTTAGGTGTCCCTGCCGCTGCCAAAAGCCTAGCAGTGTGCAGGGGGAAACCGTCCATTTTCCAGACTGCATCTAAAGTCGAGTTACTGCTCGCCAGAAAGAGCCGGTAGCTAAGTACACCCAGAAAGAACACTACGCACCGGCTTCCTCCTTGCTCCTCAGCGGCAGCACTGAGAGAGACATTAGGCATTACACCTAAGACCTTCTACACCTCTGTTCGGGGAGCACTTTTGAATGTCTTGGCTCTCTAGCTATCCAACAAAGGAAAGAGTGTGTTGCCTCTCACTCGGCATGCAAAGAGATGATCCGGAGGGCTTTGGTCGCGGCGCGGTGCTCAGGGGGCCTAGAAGAGAACTCGGTACACAGTGTTCTTCCAGGGGACATGCTGAGGCAGCGGGGGTCCAGGGAAAGGCACACGAACCTTCATGCACTACTTGCCTAGGGTTTCGTGGAAAGCCTCTGCACGCGTCAGTTCGTCGATGGACTACCTGAACCTTACTTGGGTCCTTGTGGAAGAGCATAGTGTTCCCTTTATGTATATAGGGCGCCGGGAGGCCTCCTGCACGGTACAGAAAACAGAGTGTTTCTCTAGGAGAGCTCCCTTTCCCTCACATAGCCATTCTACTTGTGAAGAGAACACGAGCAACCACACTGTGTCGCAGGACACTTTGAGGCCACAATTTCAGCTCTCCCGCTGGGAAAGTAATGCTCTTCGCTCTAGGTAACCGATATCAAAATTGAACCCAGCACATGCACCTGTAGTTTCTGACCAACCAAGAGAGACTCAGGCAGCACGCTGGACCTGCCCTGAGAAAACTTGGGCGCCAAGGGGGGCTCTGCACGGGCTGAATGGCTTCAAGGACATAATTCCCGGGGATAGGCCAAATGGTCCCTGTAGCTCAGAAACCCCGAGGTAGCGTTCGGGGCAAATTGTACGTTTGTCGGGCTGCCTCTGTAGTCGGCCTTCTGCTTGGCAGAGAGAGACGGCAGGTAAGTGTTCCCAGTATGAACAATAAACACAGCGTTCGTTCATGGCAGCAGTGGTTCAGCAGTGGGGACCTTTTGCATTACACCTGAGACCCTGCTAGGCCTGTGTTCGGGAGGCCTGTTGAAAGCCTGGCAATCTCCATGGGCAGCGAAGAGAGGGCAGAGCGTTGCCTTTCCTTCTTCATGCAGAGAAATGGTCCGAAGGGCCTTAGGGACCTGTGTTTGGGTAGGTCGCCCAGGAAGAGACATTGGGTACACAGTGTTTTTCCACGCCCAGGTGGTGAGGACCCAGGAGTCCTAGGAGTCCTGAACGGCACGCTAGCGTTAAGCCACTGCCATGGCTAAGGCTTCTGGGCAAATGCTGCATGCCTGCCAGCATTGCGGATGCCGTCCTGGACTTTGTTTGGATCTTCGTGATCCGTGTAGCTCGCCCTTTATGTAAAGGGGGCTCTGGCAGGCCTCAGGCAAGGAAGTGGAAACACCTTTTGTCTTTCCTGTAAAGCACCCTTTCCTTTGAGACCCATTCCAGCACGCAAGGAAGGACTCGCAGAACGCTGTGTGTAGGCACCTTGGAGGCTACGAGGATTCCTCGTTCAACTAGGGAATTCCTCCGTTTCTCATAAGGTCCCAGTATCAAAGTTGAACCCAGCCCACGTACGGGTCATTTCTGAAGAACCAAAAGAGGCACAAGAAGCACTGTGCTACCTTCTCAGAATAATGTTTTATTTAGGCAGGGAGACTTGCACTGTGCGAATGACCTAAGCGATTTAAGGCGCTAGGGAGGCCTAGGTGGCCTTGAACCTGCCAAAAGACTAGCAGGGCTCAGGAGGAAACTGTTGATTTTCCAGGCTGCATCTAAAAGTCGTGTTTCGGCTTGGCAGAGAGAGACGGCAGGTGTGTAAAGCGAGAAGGAACACGAAGCACAGAGTTGTTTCACTGCAGCTCAGGGTCAGCCCTGAGAGCCACTGGCACTACACCGAGGACTTTCCAGAACTCTGGTCGGGGCACATTGGAAAGATTTGTCAGTCTATCGATCCAACGAAGAGAACCCTGCCTTGCCTTTCACAGTGCACTCAAAGAGCCGATCCGGAGTACCCAGGTAGCGGCACGGTGCTCAGTCGGCCAAGAAGAGTCACTGAGCACACAGCGTTCTTGCAAGGGACATGGTGAGGCGGGGGGAGTCCTGGGAAGGGCACACTGGCCTTAATGCCCTACTTTCCCTACCGGGGTAATGGAAATCATTAGTACACGGCCACCCGTGGATGGAAACCCGGACATTACGTTGAGCCTTGGGGGGGGGGGGGACAGGTCTGGTTTTCCCGTTATGTGAAGAGGGCTGCCGGAGGCCTCCTGCCACGAATAGGAAACACTGTGTTAATCGAGGAAAGCTGCCTTTCCCTCAGTCGGCATTGCCACTGTGAAGAGATGACGGGCAACCGCATTGGTTTTCACTTAAGTTTGAGGCCGCAGGTGGCCTGCTTTCCCGTTGGGAAAATAACGCTTCCCTCCTTAGGTCCCTATGCCAGACTTGGCACAGCCCATGTACGGGTAGTTTCTGAGCCACGAGAAGAGACTCACGCAGCACCCTGGACCTTCCCTGATCAAACTTTGGCACGAAGGGAGTTCTGCTTGGGCTGAGTGGCGTGACCGACATAATTCCTTGGGTTAGGCCACAGTGTCCTTTTCTCTTACAAAAGCTTAGGCAGTGTTGCAGGGGCAACAATCCGTATGTCAGGCTGCATCTAAAGTCGACTGTCTGCTTGGCGAGCGAGGGCAGGTTGGCGTTCCCAGGAGGAACAGCAAGCAGAGGGTTTCTTCCATTGCAGTTCTGGTTCAGCAGCGGGGACCACTTGCAGTACACCTAAGACCTGCTAGACCTGTGCTCGGGAGGACTTGTGACAGACTGGCAATCCAACTGGGCGACCAAGAGAGCGGTGTTTCGCCTTTCACTCTTCATTCCAAGAGATGATCCGAAGGGCCTAGGTCCCTGTATGTTGGTAGGTCGCCTAAGAAGTGGCATCCGGTACACACTGTGTTTCCATGAGACGTGGTGAGGACGCGGGAGTCCCCGGAGTCCTGAAAAGCACACTAGCGCTTAGCCACTGCTTTGAGGGAGGCTTCCTGGGAAATGCTGCATGCCTGCCTGGCACTGTGGATGCAATTCCCGGACCTTGCCTTCAGCTTGGCGCTCAGCGTAGCTCTCCTTTTATGGACAGGCGACCCTGGGATGCCTCAGGAGTGGCAGTGGAAACACACTATGTCTCTCAAGAAAAGCCCACTTTCCTTCCAAAGACATGCCAGCATGCAAGCGTGGGCTGCCAGAGCACTGTATTCCAGGCAGCTTTCACGTTGAACCATCCTTCTTGCCAGCTGGGAGGTACTACAGTGCTCTGAAGGTCCCAGTCTCAAAGTTGAACACCGCCCACCTACGTATAGGTTCTCCCGCACAGAAGGGGACACAAGGAGGACTGTGGCACCTCCTCTGAATCACTTTGTAGCCGGGCTGTGGCGCACCGTGCGAATGGCATGAAATATTAGAGGGGCAAGGTCGAGTGAGTTAGGTGTCCCTGCCGCTGCCAAAAGCCTAGCAGTGTGCAGGGGGAAACCGTCCATTTTCCAGACTGCATCTGAAGACGAGTTACTGCTCGCCAGAAAGAGCCGGTAGCTAAATACACCCAGAAAGAACACTACGCACCGGCTTCCTCCTTGCTCCTCAGCGGCAGCACTGAGGGAGACATTAGGCATTACGCCTAAGACCTTCTACACCTCTGTTCGGGGAGCACTTTTGAATGTCTTGGCTCTCTAGATATCCAACAAAGGAAAGAGTGTGTTGCCTCTCACTCGGCATGCAAAGAGATGATCCGGAGGGCTTTGGTCGCGGCGCGGTGCTCAGGGGGCCTAGAAGAGAACTCGGTACACAGTGTTCTTCCAGGGGACATACTGAGGCAGCGGGGGTCCAGGGAAAGGCACACGAACCTTCATGCACTACTTGCCTAGGGTTTCGTGGAAAGCCTCTGCACGCGTCAGTTCGTCGATGGACTACCTGAACCTCACTTGGGTCCTTGTGGAAGAGCATAGTGTTCCCTTTATGTATATAGGGCGCCGGGAGGCCTCCTGCACGGTACAGAAAACAGAGTGTTTCTCTAGGAGAGCTCCCTTTCCCTCACATAGCCATTCTACTTGTGAAGAGAACACGAGCAACCACACTGTGTCGCAGGACACTTTGAGGCCGCACTTTCAGCTCTCCCGCTGGGAAAGTAATGCTCTTCGCTCTAGGTAACCGATATCAAAATTGAACCCAGCACATGCACCTGTAGTTTCTGACCAACCAAGAGAGACTCAGGCAGCACGCTGGACCTGCCCTGAGAAAACTTGAGCGCCAAGGGGGTCCTGCATGGGCTGAATGGCTTCAAGGACATAATTCCCGGGGATAGGCCAAATGGTCCCTGTAGCTCAGAAACCCCGAGGTAGCGTTCAGGGGCAAATTGTACATTTGTCGGGCTGCCTCTGTAGTCGGCCTTCTGCTTGGCAGAGAGAGACGGCAGGTAAGTGTTCCCAGTATGAACAATAAACACAGCGTTCGTTCATGGCAGCAGTGGTTCAGCAGTGGGGACCTTTTGCATTACACCTGAGACCCTGCTAGGCCTGTGTTCGGGAGGCCTGTTGAAAGCCTGGCAATCTCCATGGGCAGCGAAGAGAGGGCAGAGCGTTGCCTTTCCTTCTTCATGCAGAGAAATGGTCCGAAGGGCCTTAGGGACCTGTGTTTGGGTAGGTCGCCCAGGAAGAGACATTGGGTACACAGTGTTTTTCCACGCCCAGGTGGTGAGGACCCAGGAGTCCTAGGAGTCCTGAACTGCACGCTAGCGTTAAGCCACTGCCATGGCTAAGGCTTTTGGGCAAATGCTGCATGCCTGCCAGCATTGCGGATGCCGTCCTGGACATTGTTTGGATCTTCGTGATCCGTGTAGCTCGCCCTTTATGTAAAGGGGGCTCTGGCAGGCCTCAGGCAAGGAAGTGGAAACACCTTTTGTCTTTCCTGTAAAGCACCCTTTCCTTTGAGACCCATTCCAGCACGCAAGGAAGGACTCGCAGAACGCTTTGTGTAGGCACCTTGGAGGCTACGAGGATTCCTCGTTCAACTAGGGAATTCCTCCGTTTCTCATAAGGTCCCAGTATCAAAGTTGAACCCAGCCCACGTACGGGTCGTTTCTGAAGAACCAAAAGAGGCACAAGAAGCACTGTGCTACCTTCTCAGAATAATGTTTTATTTAGGCAGGGAGACTTGCACTGTGCGAATGACCTAAGCGATTTAAGGCGCTAGGGAGGCCTAGGTGGCCTTGAACCTGCCAAAAGACTAGCAGGGCTCAGGAGGAAACTGTTGATTTTCCAGGCTGCATCTAAAAGTCGTGTTTCGGCTTGGCAGAGAGAGACGGCAGGTGTGTAAAGCGAGAAGGAACACGAAGCACAGAGTTGTTTCACTGCAGCTCAGGGTCAGCCCTGAGAGCCACTGGCACTACACCGAGGACTTTCCAGAACTCTGGTCGGGGCACATTGGAAAGATTTGTCAGTCTATCGATCCAACGAAGAGAACCCTGCCTTGCCTTTCACAGTGCACTCAAAGAGGCGATCCGGAGTACCCAGGTAGCGGCACGGTGCTCAGTCGGCCAAGAAGAGTCACTAAGCACACAGCGTTCTTCCAAGGGACATGGTGAGGCGGCGGGAGTCCTAGCAAGGGCACACTGGCCTTAATGCCCTACTTTCCCTACCGGGGTCATGGAAATCGTTAGTACACGGCCACCCGTGGATGGAAACCCGGACATTACGTTGAGCCTTGGGGGGGGGGGACAGGTCTGGTTTTCCCGTTATGTGAAGAGGGCTGCCGGAGGCCTCCTGCCACGAATAGGAAACACTGTGTTAATCGAGGAAAGCTGCCTTTCCCTCAGTCGGCATTGCCACTGTGAAGAGATGACGGGCAACCGCATTGGTTTTCACTTAAGTTTGAGGCCGCAGGTGGCCTGCTTTCCCGTTGGGAAAATAACGCTTCCCTCCTTAGGTCCCTATGCCAGACTTGGCACAGCCCATGTACGGGTAGTTTCTGAGCCACGAGAAGAGACTCACGCAGCACCCTGGACCTTCCCTGATCAAACTTTGGCACGAAGGGAGTTCTGCTTGGGCTGAGTGGCGTGACCGACATAATTCCTTGGGTTAGGCCACAGTGTCCTTTTCTCTTACAAAAGCTTAGGCAGTGTTGCAGGGGCAACAATCCGTATGTCAGGCTGCATCTAAAGTCGACTGTCTGCTTGGCGAGCGAGGGCAGGTTGGCGTTCCCAGGAGGAACAGCAAGCAGAGGGTTTCTTCCATTGCAGTTCTGGTTCAGCAGCGGGGACCACTTGCAGTACACCTAAGACCTGCTAGACCTGTGCTCGGGAGGACTTGTGACAGACTGGCAATCCAACTGGGCGACCAAGAGAGCGGTGTTTCGCCTTTCACTCCTCATTCCAAGAGATGATCCGAAGGGCCTAGGTCCCTGTATGTTGGTAGGTCGCCTAAGAAGTGGCATCCGGTACACACTGTGTTTCCATGAGACGTGGTGAGGACGCGGGAGTCCCCGGAGTCCTGAAAAGCACACTAGCGCTTAGCCACTGCTTTGAGGGAGGCTTCCTGGGAAATGCTGCATGCCTGCCTGGCGCTGTGGATGCAATTCCCGGACCTTGCCTTCAGCTTGGCGCTCAGCGTAGCTCTCCTTTTATGGACAGGCGACCCTGGGATGCCTCAGGAGTGGCAGTGGAAACACACTATGTCTCTCAAGAAAAGCCCACTTTCCTTCCAAAGACATGCCAGCATGCAAGCGTCGGCTGACAGAGCACTGTATTCCAGGCAGCTTTCACGTTGAACCATCCTTCTTGCCAGCTGGGAGGTACTACAGTGCTCTGAAGGTCCCAGTCTCAAAGTTGAACACCGCCCACCTACGTATAGGTTCTCCCGCACCGAAGGGGACACAAGGAGGACTGTGGCACCTCCTCTGAATCACTCTGTAGCCGGGCTGTGGCGCACCGTGCGAATGGCATGAAATATTAGAGGGGCAAGGTCGAGTGAGTTAGGTGTCCCTGCCGCTGCCAAAAGCCTAGCAGTGTGCAAGGCGAAACCGTCCATTTTCCAGACTGCATCTAAAGTCGAGTTACTGCTCGCCAGAAAGAGCCGGTAGCTAAGTACACCCAGAAAGAACACTACGCACCGGCTTCCTCCTTGCTCCTCAGCGGCAGCACTGAGAGAGACATTAGGCATTACACCTAAGACCTTCTACACCTCTGTTCGAGGAGCACTTTTGAATGTCTTGGCTATCTAGCTATCCAACAAAGGAAAGAGTGTGTTGCCTCTCACTCGGCATGCAAAGAGATGATCCGGAGGGCTTTGGTCGCGGCGCGGTGCTCAGGGGGCCTAGAAGAGAACTCGGTACACAGTGTTCTTCCAGGGGACATGCTGAGGCAGCGGGGGTCCAGGGAAAGGCACACGAACCTTCATGCACTACTTGCCTAGGGTTTCGTGGAAAGCCTCTGCACGCGTCAGTTCGTGGATGCACTACCTGAACCTTACTTGGGTCCTTGTGGAAGAGCATAGTGTTCCCTTTATGTATATAGGGCGCCGGGAGGCCTCCTGCACGGTACAGAAAACAGAGTGTTTCTCTAGGAGAGCTCCCTTTCCCTCACATAGCCATTCTACTTGTGAAGAGAACACGAGCAACCACACTGTGTCGCAGGACATTTTGAGGCCGCACTTTCAGCTCTCCCGCTGGGAAAGTAATGCTCTTCGCTCTAGGTAACCGATATCAAAATTGAACCCAGCACATGCACCTGTAGTTTCTGACCAACCAAGAGAGACTCAGGCAGCACGCTGGACCTGCCCTGAGAAAACTTGAGCGCCAAGGGGGGCCCTGCACGGGCTGAATGGCTTCAAGGACATAATTCCCGGGGATAGGCCAAATGGTCCCTGTAGCTCAGAAACCCCGAGGTAGCGTTCAGGGGCAAATTGTACGTTTGTCGGGCTGCCTCTGTAGTCGGCCTTCTGCTTGGCAGAGAGAGACGGCAGGTAAGTGTTCCCAGTATGAACAATAAACACAGCGTTCGTTCATGGCAGCAGTGGTTCAGCAGTGGGGACCTTTTGCATTACACCTGAGACCCTGCTAGGCCTGTGTTCGGGAGGCCTGTTGAAAGCCTGGCAATCTCCATGGGCAGCGAAGAGAGGGCAGAGCGTTGCCTTTCCTTCTTCATGCAGAGAAATGGTCCTAAGGGCCTTAGGGACCTGTGTTTGGGTAGGTCGCCCAGGAAGAGACATTGGGTACACAGTGTTTTTCCACGCCCAGGTGGTGAGGACCCAGGAGTCCTAGGAGTCCTGAACGGCACGCTAGCGTTAAGCCACTGCCATGGCTAAGGCTTCTGGGCAAATGCTGCATGCCTGCCAGCATTGCGGATGCCGTCCTGGACTTTGTTTGGATCTTCGTGATCCGTGTAGCTCGCCCTTTATGTAAAGGGGGCTCTGGCAGGCCTCAGGCAAGGAAGTGGAAACACCTTTTGTCTTTCCTGTAAAGCACCCTTTCCTTTGAGACCCATTCCAGCACGCAAGGAAGGACTCACAGAACGCTGTGTGTAGGCACCTTGGAGGCTACGAGGATTCCTCGTTCAACTAGGGAATTCCTCCGTTTCTCATAAGGTCCCAGTATCAAAGTTGAACCCAGCCCACGTACGGGTCGTTTCTGAAGAACCAAAAGAGGCACAAGAAGCACTGTGCTACCTTCTCAGAATAATGTTTTATTTAGGCAGGGAGACTTGCACTGTGCGAATGACCTAAGCGATTTAAGGCGCTAGGGAGGCCTAGGTGGCCTTGAACCTGCCAAAAGACTAGCAGGGCTCAGGAGGAAACTGTTGATTTTCCAGGCTGCATCTAAAAGTCGTGTTTCGGCTTGGCAGAGAGAGACGGCAGGTGTGTAAAGCGAGAAGGAACACGAAGCACAGAGTTGTTTCACTGCAGCTCAGGGTCAGCCCTGAGAGCCACTGGCACTACACCGAGGACTTTCCAGAACTCTGGTCGGGGCACATTGGAAAGATTTGTCAGTCTATCGATCCAACGAAGAAAACACTGCCTTGCCTTTCACAGTGCACTCAAAGAGCCGATCCGGAGTACCCAGGTAGCGGCACGGTGCTCAGTCGGCCAAGAAGAGTCACTGAGCACACTGCGTTCTTCCGAGGGACATGGTGAGGCGGCGGCAGTCCTAGCAAGGGCACACTGGCCTTAATGCCCTACTTTCCCTACCGGGGTCATGGAAATCGTTAGTACACGGCCACCCGTGGATGGAAACCCGGACATTACGTTGAGCCTTGGGTGGGGGGGGACAGGTCTGGTTTTCCCGTTATGTGAAGAGGGCTGCTGGAGGCCTCCTGCAACGAATAGGAAACACTGTGTTAATCGAGGAAAGCTGCCTTTCCCTCAGTCGGCATTGCCACTGTGAAGAGATGACGGGCAACCGCATTGGTTTTCCCTTAAGTTTGAGGCCGCAGGTGGCCTGCTTTCCCGTTGGGAAAATAACGCTTCCCTCCTTAGGTCCCTATGCCAGACTTGGCACAGCCCATGTACGGGTAGTTTCTGAGCCACGAGAAGAGACTCACGCAGCACCCTGGACCTTCCCTGATAAAACTTTGGCACGAAGGGAGTTCTGCTTGGGCTGAGTGGCGTGACCGACATAATTCCTTGGGTTAGGCCACAGTGTCCTTTTCTCTTACAAAAGCTTAGGCAGTGTTGCAGGGGCAACAAGTCCGTATGTCAGGCTGCATGTAAAGTCGACTGTCTGCTTGGCGAGCGAGGGCAGGTTGGCGTTCCCAGGAGGAACAGCAAGCAGAGGGTTTCTTCCATTGCAGTTCTGGTTCAGCAGCGGGGACCACTTGCAGTACACCTAAGACCTGCTAGACCTGTGCTCGGGAGGACTTGTGACAGACTGGCAATCCAACTGGGCGACCAAGAGAGCGGTGTTTCGCCTTTCACTCTTCATTCCAAGAGATGATCCGAAGGGCCTAGGTCCCTGTATGTTGGTAGGTCGCCTAAGAAGTGGCATCCGGTACACACTGTGTTTCCATGAGACGTGGTGAGGACGCGGGAGTCCCCGGAGTCCTGAAAAGCACACTAGCGCTTAGCCACTGCTTTGAGGGAGGCTTCCTGGGAAATGCTGCATGCCTGCCTGGCGCTGTGGATGCAATTCCCGGACCTTGCCTTCAGCTTGGCGCTCAGCGTAGCTCTCCTTTTATGGACAGGCGACCCTGGGATGCCTCAGGAGTGGCAGTGGAAACACACTATGTCTCTCAAGAAAAGCCCACTTTCCTTCCAAAGACATGCCAGCATGCAAGCGTCGGCTGACAGAGCACTCTATTCCAGGCAGCTTTCACGTTGAACCATCCTTCTTGCCAGCTGGGAGGTACTACAGTGCTCTGAAGGTCCCAGTCTCAAAGTTGAACACCGCCCACCTACGTATAGGTTCTCCCGCACCGAAGGGGACACAAGGAGGACTGTGGCACCTCCTCTGAATCACTTTGTAGCCGGGCTGTGGCGCACCGTGCGAATGGCATGAAATATTAGAGGGGCAAGGTCGAGTGAGTTAGGTGTCCCTGCCGCTGCCAAAAGCCTAGCAGTGTGCAGGGGGAAACCGTCCATTTTCCAGACTGCATCTAAAGTCGAGTTACTGCTCGCCAGAAAGAGCCGGTAGCTAAGTACACCCAGAAAGAACACTACGCACCGGCTTCCTCCTTGCTCCTCAGCGGCAGCACTGAGAGAGACATTAGGCATTACACCTAAGACCTTCTACACCTCTGTTCGGGGAGCACTTTTGAATGTCTTGGCTCTCTAGCTATCCAACAAAGGAAAGAGTGTGTTGCCTCTCACTCGGCATGCAAAGAGATGATCCGGAGGGCTTTGGTCGCGGCGCGGTGCTCAGGGGGCCTAGAAGAGAACTCGGTACACAGTGTTCTTCCAGGGGACATGCTGAGGCAGCGGGGGTCCAGGGAATGGCACACGAACCTTCATGCACTACTTGCCTAGGGTTTCGTGGAAAGCCTCTGCACGCGTCAGTTCGTCGATGGACTACCTGAACCTTACTTGGGTCCTTGTGGAAGAGCATAGTGTTCCCTTTATGTATATAGGGCGCCGGGAGGCCTCCTGCACGGTACAGAAAACAGAGTGTTTCTCTAGGAGAGCTCCCTTTCCCTCACATAGCCATTCTACTTGTGAAGAGAACACGAGCAACCACACTGTGTCGCAGGACACTTTGAGGCCGCACTTTCAGCTCTCCCGCTGGGAAAGTAATGCTCTTCGCTCTAGGTAACCGATATCAAAATTGAACCCAGCACATGCACCTGTAGTTTCTGACCAACCAAGAGAGACTCAGGCAGCACGCTGGACCTGCCCTGAGAAAACTTGAGCGCCAAGGGGGGCCCTGCATGGGCTGAATGGCTTCAAGGACATAATTCCCGGGGATAGGCCAAATGGTCCCTGTAGCTCAGAAACCCCGAGGTAGCGTTCAGGGGCAAATTGTACGTTTGTCGGGCTGCCTCTGTAGTCGGCCTTCTGCTTGGCAGAGAGAGACGGCAGGTAAGTGTTCCCAGTATGAACAATAAACACAGCGTTCGTTCATGGCAGCAGTGGTTCAGCAGTGGGGACCTTTTGCATTACACCTGAGACCCTGCTAGGCCTGTGTTCGGGAGGCCTGTTGAAAGCCTGGCAATCTCCATGGGCAGCGAAGAGAGGGCAGAGCGTTGCCTTTCCTTCTTCATGCAGAGAAATGGTCCGAAGGGCCTTAGGGACCTGTGTTTGGGTAGGTCGCCCAGGAAGAGACATTGGGTACACAGTGTTTTTCCACGCCCAGGTGGTGAGGACCCAGGAGTCCTAGGAGTCCTGAACGGCACGCTAGCGTTAAGCCACTGCCATGGCTAAGGCTTCTGGGCAAATGCTGCATGCCTGCCAGCATTGCGGATGCCGTCCTGGACATTGTTTGGATCTTCGTGATCCGTGTAGCTCGCCCTTTATGTAAAGGGGGCTCTGGCAGGCCTCAGGCAAGGAAGTGGAAACACCTTTTGTCTTTCCTGTAAAGCACCCTTTCCTTTGAGACCCATTCCAGCACGCAAGGAAGGACTCGCAGAACGCTTTGTGTAGGCACCTTGGAGGCTACGAGGATTCCTCGTTCAACTAGGGAATTCCTCCGTTTCTCATAAGGTCCCAGTATCAAAGTTGAACCCAGCCCACGTACGGGTCGTTTCTGAAGAACCAAAAGAGGCACAAGAAGCACTGTGCTACCTTCTCAGAATAATGTTTTATTTAGGCAGGGAGACTTGCACTGTGCGAATGACCTAAGCGATTTAAGGCGCTAGGGAGGCCTAGGTGGCCTTGAACCTGCCAAAAGACTAGCAGGGCTCAGGAGGAAACTGTTGATTTTCCAGGCTGCATCTAAAAGTCGTGTTTCGGCTTGGCAGAGAGAGACGGCAGGTGTGTAAAGCGAGAAGGAACACGAAGCACAGAGTTGTTTCACTGCAGCTCAGGGTCAGCCCTGAGAGCCACTGGCACTACACCGAGGACTTTCCAGAACTCTGGTCGGGGCACATTGGAAAGATTTGTCAGTCTATCGATCCAACGAAGAGAACCCTGCCTTGCCTTTCACAGTGCACTCAAAGAGGCGATCCGGAGTACCCAGGTAGCGGCACGGTGCTCAGTCGGCCAAGAAGAGTCACTAAGCACACAGCGTTCTTCCAAGGGACATGGTGAGGCGGCGGGAGTCCTAGCAAGGGCACACTGGCCTTAATGCCCTACTTTCCCTACCGGGGTCATGGAAATCGTTAGTACACGGCCACCCGTGGATGGAAACCCGGACATTACGTTGAGCCTTGGGGGGGGGGGACAGGTCTGGTTTTCCCGTTATGTGAAGAGGGCTGCCGGAGGCCTCCTGCCACGAATAGGAAACACTGTGTTAATCGAGGAAAGCTGCCTTTCCCTCAGTCGGCATTGCCACTGTGAAGAGATGACGGGCAACCGCATTGGTTTTCACTTAAGTTTGAGGCCGCAGGTGGCCTGCTTTCCCGTTGGGAAAATAACGCTTCCCTCCTTAGGTCCCTATGCCAGACTTGGCACAGCCCATGTACGGGTAGTTTCTGAGCCACGAGAAGAGACTCACGCAGCACCCTGGACCTTCCCTGATAAAACTTTGGCACGAAGGGAGTTCTGCTTGGGCTGAGTGGCGTGACCGACATAATTCCTTGGGTTAGGCCACAGTGTCCTTTTCTCTTACAAAAGCTTAGGCAGTGTTGCAGGGGCAACAATCCGTATGTCAGGCTGCATCTAAAGTCGACTGTCTGCTTGGCGAGCGAGGGCAGGTTGGCGTTCCCAGGAGGAACAGCAAGCAGAGGGTTTCTTCCATTGCAGTTCTGGTTCAGCAGCGGGGACCACTTGCAGTACACCTAAGACCTGCTAGACCTGTGCTCGGGAGGACTTGTGACAGACTGGCAATCCAACTGGGCGACCAAGAGAGCGGTGTTTCGCCTTTCAATCTTCATTCCAAGAGATGATCCGAAGGGCCTAGGTCCCTGTATGTTGGTAGGTCGCCTAAGAAGTGGCATCCGGTACACACTGTGTTTCCATGAGACGTGGTGAGGACGCGGGAGTCCCCGGAGTCCTGAAAAGCACACTAGCGCTTAGCCACTGCTTTGAGGGAGGCTTCCTGGGAAATGCTGCATGCCTGCCTGGCACTGTGGATGCAATTCCCGGACCTTGCCTTCAGCTTGGCGCTCAGCGTAGCTCTCCTTTTATGGACAGGCGACCCTGGGATGCCTCAGGAGTGGCAGTGGAAACACACTATGTCTCTCAAGAAAAGCCCACTTTCCTTCCAAAGACATGCCAGCATGCAAGCGTGGGCTGCCAGAGCACTGTATTCCAGGCAGCTTTCACGTTGAACCATCCTTCTTGCCAGCTGGGAGGTACTACAGTGCTCTGAAGGTCCCAGTCTCAAAGTTGAACACCGCCCACCTACGTATAGGTTCTCCCGCACAGAAGGGGACACAAGGAGGACTGTGGCACCTCCTCTGAATCACTTTGTAGCCGGGCTGTGGCGCACCGTGCGAATGGCATGAAATATTAGAGGGGCAAGGTCGAGTGAGTTAGGTGTCCCTGCCGCTGCCAAAAGCCTAGCAGTGTGCAGGGGGAAACCGTCCATTTTCCAGACTGCATCTGAAGACGAGTTACTGCTCGCCAGAAAGAGCCGGTAGCTAAATACACCCAGAAAGAACACTACGCACCGGCTTCCTCCTTGCTCCTCAGCGGCAGCACTGAGGGAGACATTAGGCATTACGCCTAAGACCTTCTACACCTCTGTTCGGGGAGCACTTTTGAATGTCTTGGCTATCTAGCTATCCAACAAAGGAAAGAGTGTGTTGCCTCTCACTCGGCATGCAAAGAGATGATCCGGAGGGCTTTGGTCGCGGCGCGGTGCTCAGGGGGCCTAGAAGAGAACTCGGTACACAGTGTTCTTCCAGGGGACATACTGAGGCAGCGGGGGTCCAGGGAAAGGCACACGAACCTTCATGCACTACTTGCCTAGGGTTTCGTGGAAAGCCTCTGCACGCGTCAGTTCGTCGATGGACTACCTGAACCTCACTTGGGTCCTTGTGGAAGAGCATAGTGTTCCCTTTATGTATATAGGGCGCCGGGAGGCCTCCTGCACGGTACAGAAAACAGAGTGTTTCTCTAGGAGAGCTCCCTTTCCCTCACATAGCCATTCTACTTGTGAAGAGAACACGAGCAACCACACTGTGTCGCAGGACACTTTGAGGCCGCACTTTCAGCTCTCCCGCTGGGAAAGTAATGCTCTTCGCTCTAGGTAACCGATATCAAAATTGAACCCAGCACATGCACCTGTAGTTTCTGACCAACCAAGAGAGACTCAGGCAGCACGCTGGACCTGCCCTGAGAAAACTTGAGCGCCAAGGGGGGCCCTGCACGGGCTGAATGGCTTCAAGGACATAATTCCCGGGGATAGGCCAAATGGTCCCTGTAGCTCAGAAACCCCGAGGTAGCGTTCAGGGGCAAATTGTACGTTTGTCGGGCTGCCTCTGTAGTCGGCCTTCTGCTTGGCAGAGAGAGACGGCAGGTAAGTGTTCCCAGTATGAACAATAAACACAGCGTTCGTTCATGGCAGCAGTGGTTCAGCAGTGGGGACCTTTTGCATTACACCTGAGACCCTGCTAGGCCTGTGTTCGGGAGGCCTGTTGAAAGCCTGGCAATCTCCATGGGCAGCGAAGAGAGGGCAGAGCGTTGCCTTTCCTTCTTCATGCAGAGAAATGGTCCGAAGGGCCTTAGGGACCTGTGTTTGGGTAGGTCGCCCAGGAAGAGACATTGGGTACACAGTGTTTTTCCACGCCCAGGTGGTGAGGACCCAGGAGTCCTAGGAGTCCTGAACGGCACGCTAGCGTTAAGCCACTGCCATGGCTAAGGCTTCTGGGCAAATGCTGCATGCCTGCCAGCATTGCGGATGCCGTCCTGGACTTTGTTTGGATCTTCGTGATCCGTGTAGCTCGCCCTTTATGTAAAGGGGGCTCTGGCAGGCCTCAGGCAAGGAAGTGGAAACACCTTTTGTCTTTCCTGTAAAGCACCCTTTCCTTTGAGACCCATTCCAGCACGCAAGGAAGGACTCGCAGAACGCTGTGTGTAGGCACCTTGGAGGCTACGAGGATTCCTCGTTCAACTAGGGAATTCCTCCGTTTCTCATAAGGTCCCAGTATCAAAGTTGAACCCAGCCCACGTACGGGTCGTTTCTGAAGAACCAAAAGAGGCACAAGAAGCACTGTGCTACCTTCTCAGAATAATGTTTTATTTAGGCAGGGAGACTTGCACTGTGCGAATGACCTAAGCGATTTAAGGCGCTAGGGAGGCCTAGGTGGCCTTGAACCTGCCAAAAGACTAGCAGGGCTCAGGAGGAAACTGTTGATTTTCCAGGCTGCATCTAAAAGTCGTGTTTCGGCTTGGCAGAGAGAGACGGCAGGTGTGTAAAGCGAGAAGGAACACGAAGCACAGAGTTGTTTCACTGCAGCTCAGGGTCAGCCCTGAGAGCCACTGGCACTACACCGAGGACTTTCCAGAACTCTGGTCGGGGCACATTGGAAAGATTTGTCAGTCTATCGATCCAACGAAGAGAACCCTGCCTTGCCTTTCACAGTGCACTCAAAGAGGCGATCCGGAGTACCCAGGTAGCGGCACGGTGCTCAGTCGGCCAAGAAGAGTCACTAAGCACACAGCGTTCTTCCAAGGGACATGGTGAGGCGGCGGGAGTCCTAGCAAGGGCACACTGGCCTTAATGCCCTACTTTCCCTACCGGGGTCATGGAAATCGTTAGTACACGGCCACCCGTGGATGGAAACCCGGACATTACGTTGAGCCTTGGGGGGGGGGGACAGGTCTGGTTTTCCCGTTATGTGAAGAGGGCTGCCGGAGGCCTCCTGCCACGAATAGGAAACACTGTGTTAATCGAGGAAAGCTGCCTTTCCCTCAGTCGGCATTGCCACTGTGAAGAGATGACGGGCAACCGCATTGGTTTTCCCTTAAGTTTGAGGCCGCAGGTGGCCTGCTTTCCCGTTGGGAAAATAACGCTTCCCTCCTTAGGTCCCTATGCCAGACTTGGCACAGCCCATGTACGGGTAGTTTCTGAGCCACGAGAAGAGACTCACGCAGCACCCTGGACCTTCCCTGATCAAACTTTGGCACGAAGGGAGTTCTGCTTGGGCTGAGTGGCGTGACCGACATAATTCCTTGGGTTAGGCCACAGTGTCCTTTTCTCTTACAAAAGCTTAGGCAGTGTTGCAGGGGCAACAATCCGTATGTCAGGCTGCATCTAAAGTCGACTGTCTGCTTGGCGAGCGAGGGCAGGTTGGCGTTCCCAGGAGGAACAGCAAGCAGAGGGTTTCTTCCATTGCAGTTCTGGTTCAGCAGCGGGGACCACTTGCAGTACACCTAAGACCTGCTAGACCTGTGCTCGGGAGGACTTGTGACAGACTGGCAATCCAACTGGGCGACCAAGAGAGCGGTGTTTCGCCTTTCACTCCTCATTCCAAGAGATGATCCGAAGGGCCTAGGTCCCTGTATGTTGGTAGGTCGCCTAAGAAGTGGCATCCGGTACACACTGTGTTTCCATGAGACGTGGTGAGGACGCGGGAGTCCCCGGAGTCCTGAAAAGCACACTAGCGCTTAGCCACTGCTTTGAGGGAGGCTTCCTGGGAAATGCTGCATGCCTGCCTGGCGCTGTGGATGCAATTCCCGGACCTTGCCTTCAGCTTGGCGCTCAGCGTAGCTCTCCTTTTATGGACAGGCGACCCTGGGATGCCTCAGGAGTGGCAGTGGAAACACACTATGTCTCTCAAGAAAAGCCCACTTTCCTTCCAAAGACATGCCAGCATGCAAGCGTCGGCTGACAGAGCACTGTATTCCAGGCAGCTTTCACGTTGAACCATCCTTCTTGCCAGCTGGGAGGTACTACAGTGCTCTGAAGGTCCCAGTCTCAAAGTTGAACACCGCCCACCTACGTATAGGTTCTCCCGCACCGAAGGGGACACAAGGAGGACTGTGGCACCTCCTCTGAATCACTCTGTAGCCGGGCTGTGGCGCACCGTGCGAATGGCATGAAATATTAGAGGGGCAAGGTCGAGTGAGTTAGGTGTCCCTGCCGCTGCCAAAAGCCTAGCAGTGTGCAAGGGGAAACCGTCCATTTTCCAGACTGCATCTAAAGTCGAGTTACTGCTCGCCAGAAAGAGCCGGTAGCTAAGTACACCCAGAAAGAACACTACGCACCGGCTTCCTCCTTGCTCCTCAGCGGCAGCACTGAGAGAGACATTAGGCATTACACCTAAGACCTTCTACACCTCTGTTCGAGGAGCACTTTTGAATGTCTTGGCTATCTAGCTATCCAACAAAGGAAAGAGTGTGTTGCCTCTCACTCGGCATGCAAAGAGATGATCCGGAGGGCTTTGGTCGTGGCGCGGTGCTCAGGGGGCCTAGAAGAGAACTCGGTACACAGTGTTCTTCCAGGGGACATGCTGAGGCAGCGGGGGTCCAGGGAAAGGCACACGAACCTTCATGCACTACTTGCCTAGGGTTTCGTGGAAAGCCTCTGCACGCGTCAGTTCGTGGATGCACTACCTGAACCTTACTTGGGTCCTTGTGGAAGAGCATAGTGTTCCCTTTATGTATATAGGGCGCCGGGAGGCCTCCTGCACGGTACAGAAAACAGAGTGTTTCTCTAGGAGAGCTCCCTTTCCCTCACATAGCCATTCTACTTGTGAAGAGAACACGAGCAACCACACTGTGTCGCAGGACATTTTGAGGCCGCACTTTCAGCTCTCCCGCTGGGAAAGTAATGCTCTTCGCTCTAGGTAACCGATATCAAAATTGAACCCAGCACATGCACCTGTAGTTTCTGACCAACCAAGAGAGACTCAGGCAGCACGCTGGACCTGCCCTGAGAAAACTTGAGCGCCAAGGGGGGCCCTGCACGGGCTGAATGGCTTCAAGGACATAATTCCCGGGGATAGGCCAAATGGTCCCTGTAGCTCAGAAACCCCGAGGTAGCGTTCAGGGGCAAATTGTACGTTTGTCGGGCTGCCTCTGTAGTCGGCCTTCTGCTTGGCAGAGAGAGACGGCAGGTAAGTGTTCCCAGTATGAACAATAAACACAGCGTTCGTTCATGGCAGCAGTGGTTCAGCAGTGGGGACCTTTTGCATTACACCTGAGACCCTGCTAGGCCTGTGTTCGGGAGGCCTGTTGAAAGCCTGGCAATCTCCATGGGCAGCGAAGAGAGGGCAGAGCGTTGCCTTTCCTTCTTCATGCAGAGAAATGGTCCGAAGGGCCTTAGGGACCTGTGTTTGGGTAGGTCGCCCAGGAAGAGACATTGGGTACACAGTGTTTTTCCACGCCCAGGTGGTGAGGACCCAGGAGTCCTAGGAGTCCTGAACGGCACGCTAGCGTTAAGCCACTGCCATGGCTAAGGCTTCTGGGCAAATGCTGCATGCCTGCCAGCATTGCGGATGCCGTCCTGGACTTTGTTTGGATCTTCGTGATCCGTGTAGCTCGCCCTTTATGTAAAGGGGGCTCTGGCAGGCCTCAGGCAAGGAAGTGGAAACACCTTTTGTCTTTCCTGTAAAGCACCCTTTCCTTTGAGACCCATTCCAGCACGCAAGGAAGGACTCACAGAACGCTGTGTGTAGGCACCTTGGAGGCTACGAGGATTCCTCGTTCAACTAGGGAATTCCTCCGTTTCTCATAAGGTCCCAGTATCAAAGTTGAACCCAGCCCACGTACGGGTCGTTTCTGAAGAACCAAAAGAGGCACAAGAAGCACTGTGCTACCTTCTCAGAATAATGTTTTATTTAGGCAGGGAGACTTGCACTGTGCGAATGACCTAAGCGATTTAAGGCGCTAGGGAGGCCTAGGTGGCCTTGAACCTGCCAAAAGACTAGCAGGGCTCAGGAGGAAACTGTTGATTTTCCAGGCTGCATCTAAAAGTCGTGTTTCGGCTTGGCAGAGAGAGACGGCAGGTGTGTAAAGCGAGAAGGAACACGAAGCACAGAGTTGTTTCACTGCAGCTCAGGGTCAGCCCTGAGAGCCACTGGCACTACACCGAGGACTTTCCAGAACTCTGGTCGGGGCACATTGGAAAGATTTGTCAGTCTATCGATCCAACGAAGAAAACACTGCCTTGCCTTTCACAGTGCACTCAAAGAGCCGATCCGGAGTACCCAGGTAGCGGCACGGTGCTCAGTCGGCCAAGAAGAGTCACTGAGCACACTGCGTTCTTCCGAGGGACATGGTGAGGCGGCGGGAGTCCTAGCAAGGGCACACTGGCCTTAATGCCCTACTTTCCCTACCGGGGTCATGGAAATCGTTAGTACACGGCCACCCGTGGATGGAAACCCGGACATTACGTTGAGCCTTGGGTGGGGGGGGACAGGTCTGGTTTTCCCGTTATGTGAAGAGGGCTGCTGGAGGCCTCCTGCAACGAATAGGAAACACTGTGTTAATCGAGGAAAGCTGCCTTTCCCTCAGTCGGCATTGCCACTGTGAAGAGATGACGGGCAACCGCATTGGTTTTCCCTTAAGTTTGAGGCCGCAGGTGGCCTGCTTTCCCGTTGGGAAAATAACGCTTCCCTCCTTAGGTCCCTATGCCAGACTTGGCACAGCCCATGTACGGGTAGTTTCTGAGCCACGAGAAGAGACTCACGCAGCACCCTGGACCTTCCCTGATAAAACTTTGGCACGAAGGGAGTTCTGCTTGGGCTGAGTGGCGTGACCGACATAATTCCTTGGGTTAGGCCACAGTGTCCTTTTCTCTTACAAAAGCTTAGGCAGTGTTGCAGGGGCAACAAGTCCGTATGTCAGGCTGCATGTAAAGTCGACTGTCTGCTTGGCGAGCGAGGGCAGGTTGGCGTTCCCAGGAGGAACAGCAAGCAGAGGGTTTCTTCCATTGCAGTTCTGGTTCAGCAGCGGGGACCACTTGCAGTACACCTAAGACCTGCTAGACCTGTGCTCGGGAGGACTTGTGACAGACTGGCAATCCAACTGGGCGACCAAGAGAGCGGTGTTTCGCCTTTCACTCTTCATTCCAAGAGATGATCCGAAGGGCCTAGGTCCCTGTATGTTGGTAGGTCGCCTAAGAAGTGGCATCCGGTACACACTGTGTTTCCATGAGACGTGGTGAGGACGCGGGAGTCCCCGGAGTCCTGAAAAGCACACTAGCGCTTAGCCACTGCTTTGAGGGAGGCTTCCTGGGAAATGCTGCATGCCTGCCTGGCGCTGTGGATGCAATTCCCGGACCTTGCCTTCAGCTTGGCGCTCAGCGTAGCTCTCCTTTTATGGACAGGCGACCCTGGGATGCCTCAGGAGTGGCAGTGGAAACACACTATGTCTCTCAAGAAAAGCCCACTTTCCTTCCAAAGACATGCCAGCATGCAAGCGTCGGCTGACAGAGCACTCTATTCCAGGCAGCTTTCACGTTGAACCATCCTTCTTGCCAGCTGGGAGGTACTACAGTGCTCTGAAGGTCCCAGTCTCAAAGTTGAACACCGCCCACCTACGTATAGGTTCTCCCGCACCGAAGGGGACACAAGGAGGACTGTGGCACCTCCTCTGAATCACTTTGTAGCCGGGCTGTGGCGCACCGTGCGAATGGCATGAAATATTAGAGGGGCAAGGTCGAGTGAGTTAGGTGTCCCTGCCGCTGCCAAAAGCCTAGCAGTGTGCAGGGGGAAACCGTCCATTTTCCAGACTGCATCTAAAGTCGAGTTACTGCTCGCCAGAAAGAGCCGGTAGCTAAGTACACCCAGAAAGAACACTACGCACCGGCTTCCTCCTTGCTCCTCAGCGGCAGCACTGAGAGAGACATTAGGCATTACACCTAAGACCTTCTACACCTCTGTTCGGGGAGCACTTTTGAATGTCTTGGCTCTCTAGCTATCCAACAAAGGAAAGAGTGTGTTGCCTCTCACTCGGCATGCAAAGAGATGATCCGGAGGGCTTTGGTCGCGGCGCGGTGCTCAGGGGGCCTAGAAGAGAACTCGGTACACAGTGTTCTTCCAGGGGACATGCTGAGGCAGCGGGGGTCCAGGGAAAGGCACACGAACCTTCATGCACTACTTGCCTAGGGTTTCGTGGAAAGCCTCTGCACGCGTCAGTTCGTGGATGGACTACCTGAACCTTACTTGGGTCCTTGTGGAAGAGCATAGTGTTCCCTTTATGTATATAGGGCGCCGGGAGGCCTCCTGCACGGTACAGAAAACAGAGTGTTTCTCTAGGAGAGCTCCCTTTCCCTCACATAGCCATTCTACTTGTGAAGAGAACACGAGCAACCACACTGTGTCGCAGGACACTTTGAGGCCACAATTTCAGCTCTCCCGCTGGGAAAGTAATGCTCTTCGCTCTAGGTAACCGATATCAAAATTGAACCCAGCACATGCACCTGTAGTTTCTGACCAACCAAGAGAGACTCAGGCAGCACGCTGGACCTGCCCTGAGAAAACTTGGGCGCCAAGGGGGGCTCTGCACGGGCTGAATGGCTTCAAGGACATAATTCCCGGGGATAGGCCAAATGGTCCCTGTAGCTCAGAAACCCCGAGGTAGCGTTCGGGGCAAATTGTACGTTTGTCGGGCTGCCTCTGTAGTCGGCCTTCTGCTTGGCAGAGAGAGACGGCAGGTAAGTGTTCCCAGTATGAACAATAAACACAGCGTTCGTTCATGGCAGCAGTGGTTCAGCAGTGGGGACCTTTTGCATTACACCTGAGACCCTGCTAGGCCTGTGTTCGGGAGGCCTGTTGAAAGCCTGGC
Organism: Eschrichtius robustus; assembly: GCF_028021215.1. NCBI lineage: Eukaryota > Metazoa > Chordata > Mammalia > Artiodactyla > Eschrichtiidae > Eschrichtius > Eschrichtius robustus. The sequence continues at coordinate 86,345 of NW_027175500.1, read as the reverse complement.
AATCTCCATGGGCAGCGAAGAGAGGGCAGAGCGTTGCCTTTCCTTCTTCATGCAGAGAAATGGTCCGAAGGGCCTTAGGGACCTGTGTTTGGGTAGGTCGCCCAGGAAGAGACATTGGGTACACAGTGTTTTTCCACGCCCAGGTGGTGAGGACCCAGGAGTCCTAGGAGTCCTGAACGGCACGCTAGCGTTAAGCCACTGCCATGGCTAAGGCTTCTGGGCAAATGCTGCATGCCTGCCAGCATTGCGGATGCCGTCCTGGACTTTGTTTGGATCTTCGTGATCCGTGTAGCTCGCCCTTTATGTAAAGGGGGCTCTGGCAGGCCTCAGGCAAGGAAGTGGAAACACCTTTTGTCTTTCCTGTAAAGCACCCTTTCCTTTGAGACCCATTCCAGCACGCAAGGAAGGACTCGCAGAACGCTTTGTGTAGGCACCTTGGAGGCTACGAGGATTCCTCGTTCAACTAGGGAATTCCTCCGTTTCTCATAAGGTCCCAGTATCAAAGTTGAACCCAGCCCACGTACGGGTCGTTTCTGAAGAACCAAAAGAGGCACAAGAAGCACTGTGCTACCTTCTCAGAATAATGTTTTATTTAGGCAGGGAGACTTGCACTGTGCGAATGACCTAAGCGATTTAAGGCGCTAGGGAGGCCTAGGTGGCCTTGAACCTGCCAAAAGACTAGCAGGGCTCAGGAGGAAACTGTTGATTTTCCAGGCTGCATCTAAAAGTCGTGTTTCGGCTTGGCAGAGAGAGACGGCAGGTGTGTAAAGCGAGAAGGAACACGAAGCACAGAGTTGTTTCACTGCAGCTCAGGGTCAGCCCTGAGAGCCACTGGCACTACACCGAGGACTTTCCAGAACTCTGGTCGGGGCACATTGGAAAGATTTGTCAGTCTATCGATCCAACGAAGAGAACCCTGCCTTGCCTTTCACAGTGCACTCAAAGAGCCGATCCGGAGTACCCAGGTAGCGGCACGGTGCTCAGTCGGCCAAGAAGAGTCACTGAGCACACAGCGTTCTTGCAAGGGACATGGTGAGGCGGGGGGAGTCCTGGGAAGGGCACACTGGCCTTAATGCCCTACTTTCCCTACCGGGGTCATGGAAATCATTAGTACACGGCCACCCGTGGATGGAAACCCGGACATTACGTTGAGCCTTGGGGGGGGGGGGACAGGTCTGGTTTTCCCGTTATGTGAAGAGGGCTGCCGGAGGCCTCCTGCCACGAATAGGAAACACTGTGTTAATCGAGGAAAGCTGCCTTTCCCTCAGTCGGCATTGCCACTGTGAAGAGATGACGGGCAACCGCATTGGTTTTCACTTAAGTTTGAGGCCGCAGGTGGCCTGCTTTCCCGTTGGGAAAATAACGCTTCCCTCCTTAGGTCCCTATGCCAGACTTGGCACAGCCCATGTACGGGTAGTTTCTGAGCCACGAGAAGAGACTCACGCAGCACCCTGGACCTTCCCTGATCAAACTTTGGCACGAAGGGAGTTCTGCTTGGGCTGAGTGGCGTGACCGACATAATTCCTTGGGTTAGGCCACAGTGTCCTTTTCTCTTACAAAAGCTTAGGCAGTGTTGCAGGGGCAACAATCCGTATGTCAGGCTGCATCTAAAGTCGACTGTCTGCTTGGCGAGCGAGGGCAGGTTGGCGTTCCCAGGAGGAACAGCAAGCAGAGGGTTTCTTCCATTGCAGTTCTGGTTCAGCAGCGGGGACCACTTGCAGTACACCTAAGACCTGCTAGACCTGTGCTCGGGAGGACTTGTGACAGACTGGCAATCCAACTGGGCGACCAAGAGAGCGGTGTTTCGCCTTTCACTCTTCATTCCAAGAGATGATCCGAAGGGCCTAGGTCCCTGTATGTTGGTAGGTCGCCTAAGAAGTGGCATCCGGTACACACTGTGTTTCCATGAGACGTGGTGAGGACGCGGGAGTCCCCGGAGTCCTGAAAAGCACACTAGCGCTTAGCCACTGCTTTGAGGGAGGCTTCCTGGGAAATGCTGCATGCCTGCCTGGCGCTGTGGATGCAATTCCCGGACCTTGCCTTCAGCTTGGCGCTCAGCGTAGCTCTCCTTTTATGGACAGGCGACCCTGGGATGCCTCAGGAGTGGCAGTGGAAACACACTATGTCTCTCAAGAAAAGCCCACTTTCCTTCCAAAGACATGCCAGCATGCAAGCGTGGGCTGCCAGAGCACTGTATTCCAGGCAGCTTTCACGTTGAACCATCCTTCTTGCCAGCTGGGAGGTACTACAGTGCTCTGAAGGTCCCAGTCTCAAAGTTGAACACCGCCCACCTACGTATAGTTTCTCCCGCACCGAAGGGGACACAAGGAGGACTGTGGCACCTCCTCTGAATCACTTTGTAGCCGGGCTGTGGCGCACCGTGCGAATGGCATGAAATATTAGAGGGGCAAGGTCGAGTGAGTTAGGTGTCCCTGCCGCTGCCAAAAGCCTAGCAGTGTGCAGGGGGAAACCGTCCATTTTCCAGACTGCATCTGAAGACGAGTTACTGCTCGCCAGAAAGAGCCGGTAGCTAAATACACCCAGAAAGAACACTACGCACCGGCTTCCTCCTTGCTCCTCAGCGGCAGCACTGAGGGAGACATTAGGCATTACGCCTAAGACCTTCTACACCTCTGTTCGGGGAGCACTTTTGAATGTCTTGGCTCTCTAGCTATCCAACAAAGGAAAGAGTGTGTTGCCTCTCACTCGGCATGCAAAGAGATGATCCGGAGGGCTTTGGTCGCGGCGCGGTGCTCAGGGGGCCTAGAAGAGAACTCGGTACACAGTGTTCTTCCAGGGGACATACTGAGGCAGCGGGGGTCCAGGGAAAGGCACACGAACCTTCATGCACTACTTGCCTAGGGTTTCGTGGAAAGCCTCTGCACGCGTCAGTTCGTCGATGGACTACCTGAACCTCACTTGGGTCCTTGTGGAAGAGCATAGTGTTCCCTTTATGTATATAGGGCGCCGGGAGGCCTCCTGCACGGTACAGAAAACAGAGTGTTTCTCTAGGAGAGCTCCCTTTCCCTCACATAGCCATTCTACTTGTGAAGAGAACACGAGCAACCACACTGTGTCGCAGGACACTTTGAGGCCGCACTTTCAGCTCTCCCGCTGGGAAAGTAATGCTCTTCGCTCTAGGTAACCGATATCAAAATTGAACCCAGCACATGCACCTGTAGTTTCTGACCAACCAAGAGAGACTCAGGCAGCACGCTGGACCTGCCCTGAGAAAACTTGAGCGCCAAGGGGGGCCCTGCATGGGCTGAATGGCTTCAAGGACATAATTCCCGGGGATAGGCCAAATGGTCCCTGTAGCTCAGAAACCCCGAGGTAGCGTTCAGGGGCAAATTGTACATTTGTCGGGCTGCCTCTGTAGTCGGCCTTCTGCTTGGCAGAGAGAGACGGCAGGTAAGTGTTCCCAGTATGAACAATAAACACAGCGTTCGTTCATGGCAGCAGTGGTTCAGCAGTGGGGACCTTTTGCATTACACCTGAGACCCTGCTAGGCCTGTGTTCGGGAGGCCTGTTGAAAGCCTGGCAATCTCCATGGGCAGCGAAGAGAGGGCAGAGCGTTGCCTTTCCTTCTTCATGCAGAGAAATGGTCCGAAGGGCCTTAGGGACCTGTGTTTGGGTAGGTCGCCCAGGAAGAGACATTGGGTACACAGTGGTTTTCCACGCCCAGGTGGTGAGGACCCAGGAGTCCTAGGAGTCCTGAACTGCACGCTAGCGTTAAGCCACTGCCATGGCTAAGGCTTTTGGGCAAATGCTGCATGCCTGCCAGCATTGCGGATGCCGTCCTGGACATTGTTTGGATCTTCGTGATCCGTGTAGCTCGCCCTTTATGTAAAGGGGGCTCTGGCAGGCCTCAGGCAAGGAAGTGGAAACACCTTTTGTCTTTCCTGTAAAGCACCCTTTCCTTTGAGACCCATTCCAGCACGCAAGGAAGGACTCGCAGAACGCTTTGTGTAGGCACCTTGGAGGCTACGAGGATTCCTCGTTCAACTAGGGAATTCCTCCGTTTCTCATAAGGTCCCAGTATCAAAGTTGAACCCAGCCCACGTACGGGTCGTTTCTGAAGAACCAAAAGAGGCACAAGAAGCACTGTGCTACCTTCTCAGAATAATGTTTTATTTAGGCAGGGAGACTTGCACTGTGCGAATGACCTAAGCGATTTAAGGCGCTAGGGAGGCCTAGGTGGCCTTGAACCTGCCAAAAGACTAGCAGGGCTCAGGAGGAAACTGTTGATTTTCCAGGCTGCATCTAAAAGTCGTGTTTCGGCTTGGCAGAGAGAGACGGCAGGTGTGTAAAGCGAGAAGGAACACGAAGCACAGAGTTGTTTCACTGCAGCTCAGGGTCAGCCCTGAGAGCCACTGGCACTACACCGAGGACTTTCCAGAACTCTGGTCGGGGCACATTGGAAAGATTTGTCAGTCTATCGATCCAACGAAGAGAACCCTGCCTTGCCTTTCACAGTGCACTCAAAGAGGCGATCCGGAGTACCCAGGTAGCGGCACGGTGCTCAGTCGGCCAAGAAGAGTCACTAAGCACACAGCGTTCTTCCAAGGGACATGGTGAGGCGGCGGGAGTCCTAGCAAGGGCACACTGGCCTTAATGCCCTACTTTCCCTACCGGGGTCATGGAAATCGTTAGTACACGGCCACCCGTGGATGGAAACCCGGACATTACGTTGAGCCTTGGGGGGGGGGGACAGGTCTGGTTTTCCCGTTATGTGAAGAGGGCTGCCGGAGGCCTCCTGCCACGAATAGGAAACACTGTGTTAATCGAGGAAAGCTGCCTTTCCCTCAGTCGGCATTGCCACTGTGAAGAGATGACGGGCAACCGCATTGGTTTTCACTTAAGTTTGAGGCCGCAGGTGGCCTGCTTTCCCGTTGGGAAAATAACGCTTCCCTCCTTAGGTCCCTATGCCAGACTTGGCACAGCCCATGTACGGGTAGTTTCTGAGCCACGAGAAGAGACTCACGCAGCACCCTGGACCTTCCCTGATCAAACTTTGGCACGAAGGGAGTTCTGCTTGGGCTGAGTGGCGTGACCGACATAATTCCTTGGGTTAGGCCACAGTGTCCTTTTCTCTTACAAAAGCTTAGGCAGTGTTGCAGGGGCAACAATCCGTATGTCAGGCTGCATCTAAAGTCGACTGTCTGCTTGGCGAGCGAGGGCAGGTTGGCGTTCCCAGGAGGAACAGCAAGCAGAGGGTTTCTTCCATTGCAGTTCTGGTTCAGCAGCGGGGACCACTTGCAGTACACCTAAGACCTGCTAGACCTGTGCTCGGGAGGACTTGTGACAGACTGGCAATCCAACTGGGCGACCAAGAGAGCGGTGTTTCGCCTTTCACTCCTCATTCCAAGAGATGATCCGAAGGGCCTAGGTCCCTGTATGTTGGTAGGTCGCCTAAGAAGTGGCATCCGGTACACACTGTGTTTCCATGAGACGTGGTGAGGACGCGGGAGTCCCCGGAGTCCTGAAAAGCACACTAGCGCTTAGCCACTGCTTTGAGGGAGGCTTCCTGGGAAATGCTGCATGCCTGCCTGGCGCTGTGGATGCAATTCCCGGACCTTGCCTTCAGCTTGGCGCTCAGCGTAGCTCTCCTTTTATGGACAGGCGACCCTGGGATGCCTCAGGAGTGGCAGTGGAAACACACTATGTCTCTCAAGAAAAGCCCACTTTCCTTCCAAAGACATGCCAGCATGCAAGCGTCGGCTGACAGAGCACTGTATTCCAGGCAGCTTTCACGTTGAACCATCCTTCTTGCCAGCTGGGAGGTACTACAGTGCTCTGAAGGTCCCAGTCTCAAAGTTGAACACCGCCCACCTACGTATAGGTTCTCCCGCACCGAAGGGGACACAAGGAGGACTGTGGCACCTCCTCTGAATCACTCTGTAGCCGGGCTGTGGCGCACCGTGCGAATGGCATGAAATATTAGAGGGGCAAGGTCGAGTGAGTTAGGTGTCCCTGCCGCTGCCAAAAGCCTAGCAGTGTGCAAGGGGAAACCGTCCATTTTCCAGACTGCATCTAAAGTCGATTTACTGCTCGCCAGAAAGAGCCGGTAGCTAAGTACACCCAGAAAGAACACTACGCACCGGCTTCCTCCTTGCTCCTCAGCGGCAGCACTGAGAGAGACATTAGGCATTACACCTAAGACCTTCTACACCTCTGTTCGAGGAGCACTTTTGAATGTCTTGGCTATCTAGCTATCCAACAAAGGAAAGAGTGTGTTGCCTCTCACTCGGCATGCAAAGAGATGATCCGGAGGGCTTTGGTCGCGGCGCGGTGCTCAGGGGGCCTAGAAGAGAACTCGGTACACAGTGTTCTTCCAGGGGACATGCTGAGGCAGCGGGGGTCCAGGGAAAGGCACACGAACCTTCATGCACTACTTGCCTAGGGTTTCGTGGAAAGCCTCTGCACGCGTCAGTTCGTGGATGCACTACCTGAACCTTACTTGGGTCCTTGTGGAAGAGCATAGTGTTCCCTTTATGTATATAGGGCGCCGGGAGGCCTCCTGCACGGTACAGAAAACAGAGTGTTTCTCTAGGAGAGCTCCCTTTCCCTCACATAGCCATTCTACTTGTGAAGAGAACACGAGCAACCACACTGTGTCGCAGGACATTTTGAGGCCGCACTTTCAGCTCTCCCGCTGGGAAAGTAATGCTCTTCGCTCTAGGTAACCGATATCAAAATTGAACCCAGCACATGCACCTGTAGTTTCTGACCAACCAAGAGAGACTCAGGCAGCACGCTGGACCTGCCCTGAGAAAACTTGAGCGCCAAGGGGGGCCCTGCACGGGCTGAATGGCTTCAAGGACATAATTCCCGGGGATAGGCCAAATGGTCCCTGTAGCTCAGAAACCCCGAGGTAGCGTTCAGGGGCAAATTGTACGTTTGTCGGGCTGCCTCTGTAGTCGGCCTTCTGCTTGGCAGAGAGAGACGGCAGGTAAGTGTTCCCAGTATGAACAATAAACACAGCGTTCGTTCATGGCAGCAGTGGTTCAGCAGTGGGGACCTTTTGCATTACACCTGAGACCCTGCTAGGCCTGTGTTCGGGAGGCCTGTTGAAAGCCTGGCAATCTCCATGGGCAGCGAAGAGAGGGCAGAGCGTTGCCTTTCCTTCTTCATGCAGAGAAATGGTCCGAAGGGCCTTAGGGACCTGTGTTTGGGTAGGTCGCCCAGGAAGAGACATTGGGTACACAGTGTTTTTCCACGCCCAGGTGGTGAGGACCCAGGAGTCCTAGGAGTCCTGAACGGCACGCTAGCGTTAAGCCACTGCCATGGCTAAGGCTTCTGGGCAAATGCTGCATGCCTGCCAGCATTGCGGATGCCGTCCTGGACTTTGTTTGGATCTTCGTGATCCGTGTAGCTCGCCCTTTATGTAAAGGGGGCTCTGGCAGGCCTCAGGCAAGGAAGTGGAAACACCTTTTGTCTTTCCTGTAAAGCACCCTTTCCTTTGAGACCCATTCCAGCACGCAAGGAAGGACTCACAGAACGCTGTGTGTAGGCACCTTGGAGGCTACGAGGATTCCTCGTTCAACTAGGGAATTCCTCCGTTTCTCATAAGGTCCCAGTATCAAAGTTGAACCCAGCCCACGTACGGGTCGTTTCTGAAGAACCAAAAGAGGCACAAGAAGCACTGTGCTACCTTCTCAGAATAATGTTTTATTTAGGCAGGGAGACTTGCACTGTGCGAATGACCTAAGCGATTTAAGGCGCTAGGGAGGCCTAGGTGGCCTTGAACCTGCCAAAAGACTAGCAGGGCTCAGGAGGAAACTGTTGATTTTCCAGGCTGCATCTAAAAGTCGTGTTTCGGCTTGGCAGAGAGAGACGGCAGGTGTGTAAAGCGAGAAGGAACACGAAGCACAGAGTTGTTTCACTGCAGCTCAGGGTCAGCCCTGAGAGCCACTGGCACTACACCGAGGACTTTCCAGAACTCTGGTCGGGGCACATTGGAAAATTTGTCAGTCTATCGATCCAACGAAGAAAACACTGCCTTGCCTTTCACAGTGCACTCAAAGAGCCGATCCGGAGTACCCAGGTAGCGGCACGGTGCTCAGTCGGCCAAGAAGAGTCACTGAGCACACTGCGTTCTTCCGAGGGACATGGTGAGGCGGCGGGAGTCCTAGCAAGGGCACACTGGCCTTAATGCCCTACTTTCCCTACCGGGGTCATGGAAATCGTTAGTACACGGCCACCCGTGGATGGAAACCCGGACATTACGTTGAGCCTTGGGTGGGGGGGGACAGGTCTGGTTTTCCCGTTATGTGAAGAGGGCTGCTGGAGGCCTCCTGCAACGAATAGGAAACACTGTGTTAATCGAGGAAAGCTGCCTTTCCCTCAGTCGGCATTGCCACTGTGAAGAGATGACGGGCAACCGCATTGGTTTTCCCTTAAGTTTGAGGCCGCAGGTGGCCTGCTTTCCCGTTGGGAAAATAACGCTTCCCTCCTTAGGTCCCTATGCCAGACTTGGCACAGCCCATGTACGGGTAGTTTCTGAGCCACGAGAAGAGACTCACGCAGCACCCTGGACCTTCCCTGATAAAACTTTGGCACGAAGGGAGTTCTGCTTGGGCTGAGTGGCGTGACCGACATAATTCCTTGGGTCAGGCCACAGTGTCCTTTTCTCTTACAAAAGCTTAGGCAGTGTTGCAGGGGCAACAATCCGTATGTCAGGCTGCATGTAAAGTCGACTGTCTGCTTGGCGAGCGAGGGCAGGTTGGCGTTCCCAGGAGGAACAGCAAGCAGAGGGTTTCTTCCATTGCAGTTCTGGTTCAGCAGCGGGGACCACTTGCAGTACACCTAAGACCTGCTAGACCTGTGCTCGGGAGGACTTGTGACAGACTGGCAATCCAACTGGGCGACCAAGAGAGCGGTGTTTCGCCTTTCACTCCTCATTCCAAGAGATGATCCGAAGGGCCTAGGTCCCTGTATGTTGGTAGGTCGCCTAAGAAGTGGCATCCGGTACACACTGTGTTTCCATGAGACGTGGTGAGGACGCGGGAGTCCCCGGAGTCCTGAAAAGCACACTAGCGCTTAGCCACTGCTTTGAGGGAGGCTTCCTGGGAAATGCTGCATGCCTGCCTGGCGCTGTGGATGCAATTCCCGGACCTTGCCTTCAGCTTGGCGCTCAGCGTAGCTCTCCTTTTATGGACAGGCGACCCTGGGATGCCTCAGGAGTGGCAGTGGAAACACACTATGTCTCTCAAGAAAAGCCCACTTTCCTTCCAAAGACATGCCAGCATGCAAGCGTCGGCTGACAGAGCACTGTATTCCAGGCAGCTTTCACGTTGAACCATCCTTCTTGCCAGCTGGGAGGTACTACAGTGCTCTGAAGGTCCCAGTCTCAAAGTTGAACACCGCCCACCTACGTATAGGTTCTCCCGCACCGAAGGGGACACAAGGAGGACTGTGGCACCTCCTCTGAATCACTCTGTAGCCGGGCTGTGGCGCACCGTGCGAATGGCATGAAATATTAGAGGGGCAAGGTCGAGTGAGTTAGGTGTCCCTGCCGCTGCCAAAAGCCTAGCAGTGTGCAAGGGGAAACCGTCCATTTTCCAGACTGCATCTAAAGTCGAGTTACTGCTCGCCAGAAAGAGCCGGTAGCTAAGTACACCCAGAAAGAACACTACGCACCGGCTTCCTCCTTGCTCCTCAGCGGCAGCACTGAGAGAGACATTAGGCATTACACCTAAGACCTTCTACACCTCTGTTCGAGGAGCACTTTTGAATGTCTTGGCTATCTAGCTATCCAACAAAGGAAAGAGTGTGTTGCCTCTCACTCGGCATGCAAAGAGATGATCCGGAGGGCTTTGGTCGCGGCGCGGTGCTCAGGGGGCCTAGAAGAGAACTCGGTACACAGTGTTCTTCCAGGGGACATGCTGAGGCAGCGGGGGTCCAGGGAAAGGCACACGAACCTTCATGCACTACTTGCCTAGGGTTTCGTGGAAAGCCTCTGCACGCGTCAGTTCGTGGATGCACTACCTGAACCTTACTTGGGTCCTTGTGGAAGAGCATAGTGTTCCCTTTATGTATATAGGGCGCCGGGAGGCCTCCTGCACGGTACAGAAAACAGAGTGTTTCTCTAGGAGAGCTCCCTTTCCCTCACATAGCCATTCTACTTGTGAAGAGAACACGAGCAACCACACTGTGTCGCAGGACATTTTGAGGCCGCACTTTCAGCTCTCCCGCTGGGAAAGTAATGCTCTTCGCTCTAGGTAACCGATATCAAAATTGAACCCAGCACATGCACCTGTAGTTTCTGACCAACCAAGAGAGACTCAGGCAGCACGCTGGACCTGCCCTGAGAAAACTTGAGCGCCAAGGGGGGCCCTGCACGGGCTGAATGGCTTCAAGGACATAATTCCCGGGGATAGGCCAAATGGTCCCTGTAGCTCAGAAACCCCGAGGTAGCGTTCAGGGGCAAATTGTACGTTTGTCGGGCTGCCTCTGTAGTCGGCCTTCTGCTTGGCAGAGAGAGACGGCAGGTAAGTGTTCCCAGTATGAACAATAAACACAGCGTTCGTTCATGGCAGCAGTGGTTCAGCAGTGGGGACCTTTTGCATTACACCTGAGACCCTGCTAGGCCTGTGTTCGGGAGGCCTGTTGAAAGCCTGGCAATCTCCATGGGCAGCGAAGAGAGGGCAGAGCGTTGCCTTTCCTTCTTCATGCAGAGAAATGGTCCGAAGGGCCTTAGGGACCTGTGTTTGGGTAGGTCGCCCAGGAAGAGACATTGGGTACACAGTGTTTTTCCACGCCCAGGTGGTGAGGACCCAGGAGTCCTAGGAGTCCTGAACGGCACGCTAGCGTTAAGCCACTGCCATGGCTAAGGCTTCTGGGCAAATGCTGCATGCCTGCCAGCATTGCGGATGCCGTCCTGGACTTTGTTTGGATCTTCGTGATCCGTGTAGCTCGCCCTTTATGTAAAGGGGGCTCTGGCAGGCCTCAGGCAAGGAAGTGGAAACACCTTTTGTCTTTCCTGTAAAGCACCCTTTCCTTTGAGACCCATTCCAGCACGCAAGGAAGGACTCACAGAACGCTGTGTGTAGGCACCTTGGAGGCTACGAGGATTCCTCGTTCAACTAGGGAATTCCTCCGTTTCTCATAAGGTCCCAGTATCAAAGTTGAACCCAGCCCACGTACGGGTCGTTTCTGAAGAACCAAAAGAGGCACAAGAAGCACTGTGCTACCTTCTCAGAATAATGTTTTATTTAGGCAGGGAGACTTGCACTGTGCGAATGACCTAAGCGATTTAAGGCGCTAGGGAGGCCTAGGTGGCCTTGAACCTGCCAAAAGACTAGCAGGGCTCAGGAGGAAACTGTTGATTTTCCAGGCTGCATCTAAAAGTCGTGTTTCGGCTTGGCAGAGAGAGACGGCAGGTGTGTAAAGCGAGAAGGAACACGAAGCACAGAGTTGTTTCACTGCAGCTCAGGGTCAGCCCTGAGAGCCACTGGCACTACACCGAGGACTTTCCAGAACTCTGGTCGGGGCACATTGGAAAGATTTGTCAGTCTATCGATCCAACGAAGAAAACACTGCCTTGCCTTTCACAGTGCACTCAAAGAGCCGATCCGGAGTACCCAGGTAGCGGCACGGTGCTCAGTCGGCCAAGAAGAGTCACTGAGCACACTGCGTTCTTCCGAGGGACATGGTGAGGCGGCGGCAGTCCTAGCAAGGGCACACTGGCCTTAATGCCCTACTTTCCCTACCGGGGTCATGGAAATCGTTAGTACACGGCCACCCGTGGATGGAAACCCGGACATTACGTTGAGCCTTGGGTGGGGGGGGACAGGTCTGGTTTTCCCGTTATGTGAAGAGGGCTGCTGGAGGCCTCCTGCAACGAATAGGAAACACTGTGTTAATCGAGGAAAGCTGCCTTTCCCTCAGTCGGCATTGCCACTGTGAAGAGATGACGGGCAACCGCATTGGTTTTCCCTTAAGTTTGAGGCCGCAGGTGGCCTGCTTTCCCGTTGGGAAAATAACGCTTCCCTCCTTAGGTCCCTATGCCAGACTTGGCACAGCCCATGTACGGGTAGTTTCTGAGCCACGAGAAGAGACTCACGCAGCACCCTGGACCTTCCCTGATAAAACTTTGGCACGAAGGGAGTTCTGCTTGGGCTGAGTGGCGTGACCGACATAATTCCTTGGGTTAGGCCACAGTGTCCTTTTCTCTTACAAAAGCTTAGGCAGTGTTGCAGGGGCAACAAGTCCGTATGTCAGGCTGCATGTAAAGTCGACTGTCTGCTTGGCGAGCGAGGGCAGGTTGGCGTTCCCAGGAGGAACAGCAAGCAGAGGGTTTCTTCCATTGCAGTTCTGGTTCAGCAGCGGGGACCACTTGCAGTACACCTAAGACCTGCTAGACCTGTGCTCGGGAGGACTTGTGACAGACTGGCAATCCAACTGGGCGACCAAGAGAGCGGTGTTTCGCCTTTCACTCTTCATTCCAAGAGATGATCCGAAGGGCCTAGGTCCCTGTATGTTGGTAGGTCGCCTAAGAAGTGGCATCCGGTACACACTGTGTTTCCATGAGACGTGGTGAGGACGCGGGAGTCCCCGGAGTCCTGAAAAGCACACTAGCGCTTAGCCACTGCTTTGAGGGAGGCTTCCTGGGAAATGCTGCATGCCTGCCTGGCGCTGTGGATGCAATTCCCGGACCTTGCCTTCAGCTTGGCGCTCAGCGTAGCTCTCCTTTTATGGACAGGCGACCCTGGGATGCCTCAGGAGTGGCAGTGGAAACACACTATGTCTCTCAAGAAAAGCCCACTTTCCTTCCAAAGACATGCCAGCATGCAAGCGTCGGCTGACAGAGCACTCTATTCCAGGCAGCTTTCACGTTGAACCATCCTTCTTGCCAGCTGGGAGGTACTACAGTGCTCTGAAGGTCCCAGTCTCAAAGTTGAACACCGCCCACCTACGTATAGGTTCTCCCGCACCGAAGGGGACACAAGGAGGACTGTGGCACCTCCTCTGAATCACTTTGTAGCCAGGCTGTGGCGCACCGTGCGAATGGCATGAAATATTAGAGGGGCAAGGTCGAGTGAGTTAGGTGTCCCTGCCGCTGCCAAAAGCCTAGCAGTGTGCAGGGGGAAACCGTCCATTTTCCAGACTGCATCTAAAGTCGAGTTACTGCTCGCCAGAAAGAGCCGGTAGCTAAGTACACCCAGAAAGAACACTACGCACCGGCTTCCTCCTTGCTCCTCAGCGGCAGCACTGAGAGAGACATTAGGCATTACACCTAAGACCTTCTACACCTCTGTTCGGGGAGCACTTTTGAATGTCTTGGCTCTCTAGCTATCCAACAAAGGAAAGAGTGTGTTGCCTCTCACTCGGCATGCAAAGAGATGATCCGGAGGGCTTTGGTCGCGGCGCGGTGCTCAGGGGGCCTAGAAGAGAACTCGGTACACAGTGTTCTTCCAGGGGACATGCTGAGGCAGCGGGGGTCCAGGGAATGGCACACGAACCTTCATGCACTACTTGCCTAGGGTTTCGTGGAAAGCCTCTGCACGCGTCAGTTCGTCGATGGACTACCTGAACCTTACTTGGGTCCTTGTGGAAGAGCATAGTGTTCCCTTTATGTATATAGGGCGCCGGGAGGCCTCCTGCACGGTACAGAAAACAGAGTGTTTCTCTAGGAGAGCTCCCTTTCCCTCACATAGCCATTCTACTTGTGAAGAGAACACGAGCAACCACACTGTGTCGCAGGACACTTTGAGGCCGCACTTTCAGCTCTCCCGCTGGGAAAGTAATGCTCTTCGCTCTAGGTAACCGATATCAAAATTGAACCCAGCACATGCACCTGTAGTTTCTGACCAACCAAGAGAGACTCAGGCAGCACGCTGGACCTGCCCTGAGAAAACTTGAGCGCCAAGGGGGGCCCTGCATGGGCTGAATGGCTTCAAGGACATAATTCCCGGGGATAGGCCAAATGGTCCCTGTAGCTCAGAAACCCCGAGGTAGCGTTCAGGGGCAAATTGTACGTTTGTCGGGCTGCCTCTGTAGTCGGCCTTCTGCTTGGCAGAGAGAGACGGCAGGTAAGTGTTCCCAGTATGAACAATAAACACAGCGTTCGTTCATGGCAGCAGTGGTTCAGCAGTGGGGACCTTTTGCATTACACCTGAGACCCTGCTAGGCCTGTGTTCGGGAGGCCTGTTGAAAGCCTGGCAATCTCCATGGGCAGCGAAGAGAGGGCAGAGCGTTGCCTTTCCTTCTTCATGCAGAGAAATGGTCCGAAGGGCCTTAGGGACCTGTGTTTGGGTAGGTCGCCCAGGAAGAGACATTGGGTACACAGTGTTTTTCCACGCCCAGGTGGTGAGGACCCAGGAGTCCTAGGAGTCCTGAACGGCACGCTAGCGTTAAGCCACTGCCATGGCTAAGGCTTCTGGGCAAATGCTGCATGCCTGCCAGCATTGCGGATGCCGTCCTGGACATTGTTTGGATCTTCGTGATCCGTGTAGCTCGCCCTTTATGTAAAGGGGGCTCTGGCAGGCCTCAGGCAAGGAAGTGGAAACACCTTTTGTCTTTCCTGTAAAGCACCCTTTCCTTTGAGACCCATTCCAGCACGCAAGGAAGGACTCGCAGAACGCTTTGTGTAGGCACCTTGGAGGCTACGAGGATTCCTCGTTCAACTAGGGAATTCCTCCGTTTCTCATAAGGTCCCAGTATCAAAGTTGAACCCAGCCCACGTACGGGTCGTTTCTGAAGAACCAAAAGAGGCACAAGAAGCACTGTGCTACCTTCTCAGAATAATGTTTTATTTAGGCAGGGAGACTTGCACTGTGCGAATGACCTAAGCGATTTAAGGCGCTAGGGAGGCCTAGGTGGCCTTGAACCTGCCAAAAGACTAGCAGGGCTCAGGAGGAAACTGTTGATTTTCCAGGCTGCATCTAAAAGTCGTGTTTCGGCTTGGCAGAGAGAGACGGCAGGTGTGTAAAGCGAGAAGGAACACGAAGCACAGAGTTGTTTCACTGCAGCTCAGGGTCAGCCCTGAGAGCCACTGGCACTACACCGAGGACTTTCCAGAACTCTGGTCGGGGCACATTGGAAAGATTTGTCAGTCTATCGATCCAACGAAGAGAACCCTGCCTTGCCTTTCACAGTGCACTCAAAGAGGCGATCCGGAGTACCCAGGTAGCGGCACGGTGCTCAGTCGGCCAAGAAGAGTCACTAAGCACACAGCGTTCTTCCAAGGGACATGGTGAGGCGGCGGGAGTCCTAGCAAGGGCACACTGGCCTTAATGCCCTACTTTCCCTACCGGGGTCATGGAAATCGTTAGTACACGGCCACCCGTGGATGGAAACCCGGACATTACGTTGAGCCTTGGGGGGGGGGGACAGGTCTGGTTTTCCCGTTATGTGAAGAGGGCTGCCGGAGGCCTCCTGCCACGAATAGGAAACACTGTGTTAATCGAGGAAAGCTGCCTTTCCCTCAGTCGGCATTGCCACTGTGAAGAGATGACGGGCAACCGCATTGGTTTTCACTTAAGTTTGAGGCCGCAGGTGGCCTGCTTTCCCGTTGGGAAAATAACGCTTCCCTCCTTAGGTCCCTATGCCAGACTTGGCACAGCCCATGTACGGGTAGTTTCTGAGCCACGAGAAGAGACTCACGCAGCACCCTGGACCTTCCCTGATAAAACTTTGGCACGAAGGGAGTTCTGCTTGGGCTGAGTGGCGTGACCGACATAATTCCTTGGGTTAGGCCACAGTGTCCTTTTCTCTTACAAAAGCTTAGGCAGTGTTGCAGGGGCAACAATCCGTATGTCAGGCTGCATCTAAAGTCGACTGTCTGCTTGGCGAGCGAGGGCAGGTTGGCGTTCCCAGGAGGAACAGCAAGCAGAGGGTTTCTTCCATTGCAGTTCTGGTTCAGCAGCGGGGACCACTTGCAGTACACCTAAGACCTGCTAGACCTGTGCTCGGGAGGACTTGTGACAGACTGGCAATCCAACTGGGCGACCAAGAGAGCGGTGTTTCGCCTTTCAATCTTCATTCCAAGAGATGATCCGAAGGGCCTAGGTCCCTGTATGTTGGTAGGTCGCCTAAGAAGTGGCATCCGGTACACACTGTGTTTCCATGAGACGTGGTGAGGACGCGGGAGTCCCCGGAGTCCTGAAAAGCACACTAGCGCTTAGCCACTGCTTTGAGGGAGGCTTCCTGGGAAATGCTGCATGCCTGCCTGGCACTGTGGATGCAATTCCCGGACCTTGCCTTCAGCTTGGCGCTCAGCGTAGCTCTCCTTTTATGGACAGGCGACCCTGGGATGCCTCAGGAGTGGCAGTGGAAACACACTATGTCTCTCAAGAAAAGCCCACTTTCCTTCCAAAGACATGCCAGCATGCAAGCGTGGGCTGCCAGAGCACTGTATTCCAGGCAGCTTTCACGTTGAACCATCCTTCTTGCCAGCTGGGAGGTACTACAGTGCTCTGAAGGTCCCAGTCTCAAAGTTGAACACCGCCCACCTACGTATAGGTTCTCCCGCACAGAAGGGGACACAAGGAGGACTGTGGCACCTCCTCTGAATCACTTTGTAGCCGGGCTGTGGCGCACCGTGCGAATGGCATGAAATATTAGAGGGGCAAGGTCGAGTGAGTTAGGTGTCCCTGCCGCTGCCAAAAGCCTAGCAGTGTGCAGGGGGAAACCGTCCATTTTCCAGACTGCATCTGAAGACGAGTTACTGCTCGCCAGAAAGAGCCGGTAGCTAAATACACCCAGAAAGAACACTACGCACCGGCTTCCTCCTTGCTCCTCAGCGGCAGCACTGAGGGAGACATTAGGCATTACGCCTAAGACCTTCTACACCTCTGTTCGGGGAGCACTTTTGAATGTCTTGGCTATCTAGCTATCCAACAAAGGAAAGAGTGTGTTGCCTCTCACTCGGCATGCAAAGAGATGATCCGGAGGGCTTTGGTCGCGGCGCGGTGCTCAGGGGGCCTAGAAGAGAACTCGGTACACAGTGTTCTTCCAGGGGACATACTGAGGCAGCGGGGGTCCAGGGAAAGGCACACGAACCTTCATGCACTACTTGCCTAGGGTTTCGTGGAAAGCCTCTGCACGCGTCAGTTCGTCGATGGACTACCTGAACCTCACTTGGGTCCTTGTGGAAGAGCATAGTGTTCCCTTTATGTATATAGGGCGCCGGGAGGCCTCCTGCACGGTACAGAAAACAGAGTGTTTCTCTAGGAGAGCTCCCTTTCCCTCACATAGCCATTCTACTTGTGAAGAGAACACGAGCAACCACACTGTGTCGCAGGACACTTTGAGGCCGCACTTTCAGCTCTCCCGCTGGGAAAGTAATGCTCTTCGCTCTAGGTAACCGATATCAAAATTGAACCCAGCACATGCACCTGTAGTTTCTGACCAACCAAGAGAGACTCAGGCAGCACGCTGGACCTGCCCTGAGAAAACTTGAGCGCCAAGGGGGGCCCTGCACGGGCTGAATGGCTTCAAGGACATAATTCCCGGGGATAGGCCAAATGGTCCCTGTAGCTCAGAAACCCCGAGGTAGCGTTCAGGGGCAAATTGTACGTTTGTCGGGCTGCCTCTGTAGTCGGCCTTCTGCTTGGCAGAGAGAGACGGCAGGTAAGTGTTCCCAGTATGAACAATAAACACAGCGTTCGTTCATGGCAGCAGTGGTTCAGCAGTGGGGACCTTTTGCATTACACCTGAGACCCTGCTAGGCCTGTGTTCGGGAGGCCTGTTGAAAGCCTGGCAATCTCCATGGGCAGCGAAGAGAGGGCAGAGCGTTGCCTTTCCTTCTTCATGCAGAGAAATGGTCCGAAGGGCCTTAGGGACCTGTGTTTGGGTAGGTCGCCCAGGAAGAGACATTGGGTACACAGTGTTTTTCCACGCCCAGGTGGTGAGGACCCAGGAGTCCTAGGAGTCCTGAACGGCACGCTAGCGTTAAGCCACTGCCATGGCTAAGGCTTCTGGGCAAATGCTGCATGCCTGCCAGCATTGCGGATGCCGTCCTGGACATTGTTTGGATCTTCGTGATCCGTGTAGCTCGCCCTTTATGTAAAGGGGGCTCTGGCAGGCCTCAGGCAAGGAAGTGGAAACACCTTTTGTCTTTCCTGTAAAGCACCCTTTCCTTTGAGACCCATTCCAGCACGCAAGGAAGGACTCGCAGAACGCTTTGTGTAGGCACCTTGGAGGCTACGAGGATTCCTCGTTCAACTAGGGAATTCCTCCGTTTCTCATAAGGTCCCAGTATCAAAGTTGAACCCAGCCCACGTACGGGTCGTTTCTGAAGAACCAAAAGAGGCACAAGAAGCACTGTGCTACCTTCTCAGAATAATGTTTTATTTAGGCAGGGAGACTTGCACTGTGCGAATGACCTAAGCGATTTAAGGCGCTAGGGAGGCCTAGGTGGCCTTGAACCTGCCAAAAGACTAGCAGGGCTCAGGAGGAAACTGTTGATTTTCCAGGCTGCATCTAAAAGTCGTGTTTCGGCTTGGCAGAGAGAGACGGCAGGTGTGTAAAGCGAGAAGGAACACGAAGCACAGAGTTGTTTCACTGCAGCTCAGGGTCAGCCCTGAGAGCCACTGGCACTACACCGAGGACTTTCCAGAACTCTGGTCGGGGCACATTGGAAAGATTTGTCAGTCTATCGATCCAACGAAGAGAACCCTGCCTTGCCTTTCACAGTGCACTCAAAGAGGCGATCCGGAGTACCCAGGTAGCGGCACGGTGCTCAGTCGGCCAAGAAGAGTCACTAAGCACACAGCGTTCTTCCAAGGGACATGGTGAGGCGGCGGGAGTCCTAGCAAGGGCACACTGGCCTTAATGCCCTACTTTCCCTACCGGGGTCATGGAAATCGTTAGTACACGGCCACCCGTGGATGGAAACCCGGACATTACGTTGAGCCTTGGGGGGGGGGGACAGGTCTGGTTTTCCCGTTATGTGAAGAGGGCTGCCGGAGGCCTCCTGCCACGAATAGGAAACACTGTGTTAATCGAGGAAAGCTGCCTTTCCCTCAGTCGGCATTGCCACTGTGAAGAGATGACGGGCAACCGCATTGGTTTTCACTTAAGTTTGAGGCCGCAGGTGGCCTGCTTTCCCGTTGGGAAAATAACGCTTCCCTCCTTAGGTCCCTATGCCAGACTTGGCACAGCCCATGTACGGGTAGTTTCTGAGCCACGAGAAGAGACTCACGCAGCACCCTGGACCTTCCCTGATAAAACTTTGGCACGAAGGGAGTTCTGCTTGGGCTGAGTGGCGTGACCGACATAATTCCTTGGGTTAGGCCACAGTGTCCTTTTCTCTTACAAAAGCTTAGGCAGTGTTGCAGGGGCAACAATCCGTATGTCAGGCTGCATCTAAAGTCGACTGTCTGCTTGGCGAGCGAGGGCAGGTTGGCGTTCCCAGGAGGAACAGCAAGCAGAGGGTTTCTTCCATTGCAGTTCTGGTTCAGCAGCGGGGACCACTTGCAGTACACCTAAGACCTGCTAGACCTGTGCTCGGGAGGACTTGTGACAGACTGGCAATCCAACTGGGCGACCAAGAGAGCGGTGTTTCGCCTTTCAATCTTCATTCCAAGAGATGATCCGAAGGGCCTAGGTCCCTGTATGTTGGTAGGTCGCCTAAGAAGTGGCATCCGGTACACACTGTGTTTCCATGAGACGTGGTGAGGACGCGGGAGTCCCCGGAGTCCTGAAAAGCACACTAGCGCTTAGCCACTGCTTTGAGGGAGGCTTCCTGGGAAATGCTGCATGCCTGCCTGGCACTGTGGATGCAATTCCCGGACCTTGCCTTCAGCTTGGCGCTCAGCGTAGCTCTCCTTTTATGGACAGGCGACCCTGGGATGCCTCAGGAGTGGCAGTGGAAACACACTATGTCTCTCAAGAAAAGCCCACTTTCCTTCCAAAGACATGCCAGCATGCAAGCGTGGGCTGCCAGAGCACTGTATTCCAGGCAGCTTTCACGTTGAACCATCCTTCTTGCCAGCTGGGAGGTACTACAGTGCTCTGAAGGTCCCAGTCTCAAAGTTGAACACCGCCCACCTACGTATAGGTTCTCCCGCACAGAAGGGGACACAAGGAGGACTGTGGCACCTCCTCTGAATCACTTTGTAGCCGGGCTGTGGCGCACCGTGCGAATGGCATGAAATATTAGAGGGGCAAGGTCGAGTGAGTTAGGTGTCCCTGCCGCTGCCAAAAGCCTAGCAGTGTGCAGGGGGAAACCGTCCATTTTCCAGACTGCATCTGAAGACGAGTTACTGCTCGCCAGAAAGAGCCGGTAGCTAAATACACCCAGAAAGAACACTACGCACCGGCTTCCTCCTTGCTCCTCAGCGGCAGCACTGAGGGAGACATTAGGCATTACGCCTAAGACCTTCTACACCTCTGTTCGGGGAGCACTTTTGAATGTCTTGGCTATCTAGCTATCCAACAAAGGAAAGAGTGTGTTGCCTCTCACTCGGCATGCAAAGAGATGATCCGGAGGGCTTTGGTCGCGGCGCGGTGCTCAGGGGGCCTAGAAGAGAACTCGGTACACAGTGTTCTTCCAGGGGACATACTGAGGCAGCGGGGGTCCAGGGAAAGGGCACACGAACCTTCATGCACTACTTGCCTAGGGTTTCGTGGAAAGCCTCTGCACGCGTCAGTTCGTCGATGGACTACCTGAACCTCACTTGGGTCCTTGTGGAAGAGCATAGTGTTCCCTTTATGTATATAGGGCGCCGGGAGGCCTCCTGCACGGTACAGAAAACAGAGTGTTTCTCTAGGAGAGCTCCCTTTCCCTCACATAGCCATTCTACTTGTGAAGAGAACACGAGCAACCACACTGTGTCGCAGGACACTTTGAGGCCGCACTTTCAGCTCTCCCGCTGGGAAAGTAATGCTCTTCGCTCTAGGTAACCGATATCAAAATTGAACCCAGCACATGCACCTGTAGTTTCTGACCAACCAAGAGAGACTCAGGCAGCACGCTGGACCTGCCCTGAGAAAACTTGAGCGCCAAGGGGGGCCCTGCACGGGCTGAATGGCTTCAAGGACATAATTCCCGGGGATAGGCCAAATGGTCCCTGTAGCTCAGAAACCCCGAGGTAGCGTTCAGGGGCAAATTGTACGTTTGTCGGGCTGCCTCTGTAGTCGGCCTTCTGCTTGGCAGAGAGAGACGGCAGGTAAGTGTTCCCAGTATGAACAATAAACACAGCGTTCGTTCATGGCAGCAGTGGTTCAGCAGTGGGGACCTTTTGCATTACACCTGAGACCCTGCTAGGCCTGTGTTCGGGAGGCCTGTTGAAAGCCTGGCAATCTCCATGGGCAGCGAAGAGAGGGCAGAGCGTTGCCTTTCCTTCTTCATGCAGAGAAATGGTCCGAAGGGCCTTAGGGACCTGTGTTTGGGTAGGTCGCCCAGGAAGAGACATTGGGTACACAGTGTTTTTCCACGCCCAGGTGGTGAGGACCCAGGAGTCCTAGGAGTCCTGAACGGCACGCTAGCGTTAAGCCACTGCCATGGCTAAGGCTTCTGGGCAAATGCTGCATGCCTGCCAGCATTGCGGATGCCGTCCTGGACATTGTTTGGATCTTCGTGATCCGTGTAGCTCGCCCTTTATGTAAAGGGGGCTCTGGCAGGCCTCAGGCAAGGAAGTGGAAACACCTTTTGTCTTTCCTGTAAAGCACCCTTTCCTTTGAGACCCATTCCAGCACGCAAGGAAGGACTCGCAGAACGCTTTGTGTAGGCACCTTGGAGGCTACGAGGATTCCTCGTTCAACTAGGGAATTCCTCCGTTTCTCATAAGGTCCCAGTATCAAAGTTGAACCCAGCCCACGTACGGGTCGTTTCTGAAGAACCAAAAGAGGCACAAGAAGCACTGTGCTACCTTCTCAGAATAATGTTTTATTTAGGCAGGGAGACTTGCACTGTGCGAATGACCTAAGCGATTTAAGGCGCTAGGGAGGCCTAGGTGGCCTTGAACCTGCCAAAAGACTAGCAGGGCTCAGGAGGAAACTGTTGATTTTCCAGGCTGCATCTAAAAGTCGTGTTTCGGCTTGGCAGAGAGAGACGGCAGGTGTGTAAAGCGAGAAGGAACACGAAGCACAGAGTTGTTTCACTGCAGCTCAGGGTCAGCCCTGAGAGCCACTGGCACTACACCGAGGACTTTCCAGAACTCTGGTCGGGGCACATTGGAAAGATTTGTCAGTCTATCGATCCAACGAAGAGAACCCTGCCTTGCCTTTCACAGTGCACTCAAAGAGGCGATCCGGAGTACCCAGGTAGCGGCACGGTGCTCAGTCGGCCAAGAAGAGTCACTAAGCACACAGCGTTCTTCCAAGGGACATGGTGAGGCGGCGGGAGTCCTAGCAAGGGCACACTGGCCTTAATGCCCTACTTTCCCTACCGGGGTCATGGAAATCGTTAGTACACGGCCACCCGTGGATGGAAACCCGGACATTACGTTGAGCCTTGGGGGGGGGGGACAGGTCTGGTTTTCCGTTATGTGAAGAGGGCTGCCGGAGGCCTCCTGCCACGAATAGGAAACACTGTGTTAATCGAGGAAAGCTGCCTTTCCCTCAGTCGGCATTGCCACTGTGAAGAGATGACGGGCAACCGCATTGGTTTTCACTTAAGTTTGAGGCCGCAGGTGGCCTGCTTTCCCGTTGGGAAAATAACGCTTCCCTCCTTAGGTCCCTATGCCAGACTTGGCACAGCCCATGTACGGGTAGTTTCTGAGCCACGAGAAGAGACTCACGCAGCACCCTGGACCTTCCCTGATAAAACTTTGGCACGAAGGGAGTTCTGCTTGGGCTGAGTGGCGTGACCGACATAATTCCTTGGGTTAGGCCACAGTGTCCTTTTCTCTTACAAAAGCTTAGGCAGTGTTGCAGGGGCAACAATCCGTATGTCAGGCTGCATCTAAAGTCGACTGTCTGCTTGGCGAGCGAGGGCAGGTTGGCGTTCCCAGGAGGAACAGCAAGCAGAGGGTTTCTTCCATTGCAGTTCTGGTTCAGCAGCGGGGACCACTTGCAGTACACCTAAGACCTGCTAGACCTGTGCTCGGGAGGACTTGTGACAGACTGGCAATCCAACTGGGCGACCAAGAGAGCGGTGTTTCGCCTTTCAATCTTCATTCCAAGAGATGATCCGAAGGGCCTAGGTCCCTGTATGTTGGTAGGTCGCCTAAGAAGTGGCATCCGGTACACACTGTGTTTCCATGAGACGTGGTGAGGACGCGGGAGTCCCCGGAGTCCTGAAAAGCACACTAGCGCTTAGCCACTGCTTTGAGGGAGGCTTCCTGGGAAATGCTGCATGCCTGCCTGGCACTGTGGATGCAATTCCCGGACCTTGCCTTCAGCTTGGCGCTCAGCGTAGCTCTCCTTTTATGGACAGGCGACCCTGGGATGCCTCAGGAGTGGCAGTGGAAACACACTATGTCTCTCAAGAAAAGCCCCACTTTCCTTCCAAAGACATGCCAGCATGCAAGCGTGGGCTGCCAGAGCACTGTATTCCAGGCAGCTTTCACGTTGAACCATCCTTCTTGCCAGCTGGGAGGTACTACAGTGCTCTGAAGGTCCCAGTCTCAAAGTTGAACACCGCCCACCTACGTATAGGTTCTCCCGCACAGAAGGGGACACAAGGAGGACTGTGGCACCTCCTCTGAATCACTTTGTAGCCGGGCTGTGGCGCACCGTGCGAATGGCATGAAATATTAGAGGGGCAAGGTCGAGTGAGTTAGGTGTCCCTGCCGCTGCCAAAGCCTAGCAGTGTGCAGGGGGAAACCGTCCATTTTCCAGACTGCATCTGAAGACGAGTTACTGCTCGCCAGAAAGAGCCGGTAGCTAAATACACCCAGAAAGAACACTACGCACCGGCTTCCTCCTTGCTCCTCAGCGGCAGCACTGAGGGAGACATTAGGCATTACGCCTAAGACCTTCTACACCTCTGTTCGGGGAGCACTTTTGAATGTCTTGGCTATCTAGCTATCCAACAAAGGAAAGAGTGTGTTGCCTCTCACTCGGCATGCAAAGAGATGATCCGGAGGGCTTATGGTCGCGGCGCGGTGCTCAGGGGGCCTAGAAGAGAACTCGGTACACAGTGTTCTTCCAGGGGACATACTGAGGCAGCGGGGGTCCAGGGAAAGGCACACGAACCTTCATGCACTACTTGCCTAGGGTTTCGTGGAAAGCCTCTGCACGCGTCAGTTCGTCGATGGACTACCTGAACCTCACTTGGGTCCTTGTGGAAGAGCATAGTGTTCCCTTTATGTATATAGGGCGCCGGGAGGCCTCCTGCACGGTACAGAAAACAGAGTGTTTCTCTAGGAGAGCTCCCTTTCCCTCACATAGCCATTCTACTTGTGAAGAGAACACGAGCAACCACACTGTGTCGCAGGACACTTTGAGGCCGCACTTTCAGCTCTCCCGCTGGGAAAGTAATGCTCTTCGCTCTAGGTAACCGATATCAAAATTGAACCCAGCACATGCACCTGTAGTTTCTGACCAACCAAGAGAGACTCAGGCAGCACGCTGGACCTGCCCTGAGAAAACTTGAGCGCCAAGGGGGGCCCTGCACGGGCTGAATGGCTTCAAGGACATAATTCCCGGGGATAGGCCAAATGGTCCCTGTAGCTCAGAAACCCCGAGGTAGCGTTCAGGGGCAAATTGTACGTTTGTCGGGCTGCCTCTGTAGTCGGCCTTCTGCTTGGCAGAGAGAGACGGCAGGTAAGTGTTCCCAGTATGAACAATAAACACAGCGTTCGTTCATGGCAGCAGTGGTTCAGCAGTGGGGACCTTTTGCATTACACCTGAGACCCTGCTAGGCCTGTGTTCGGGAGGCCTGTTGAAAGCCTGGCAATCTCCATGGGCAGCGAAGAGAGGGCAGAGCGTTGCCTTTCCTTCTTCATGCAGAGAAATGGTCCGAAGGGCCTTAGGGACCTGTGTTTGGGTAGGTCGCCCAGGAAGAGACATTGGGTACACAGTGTTTTTCCACGCCCAGGTGGTGAGGACCCAGGAGTCCTAGGAGTCCTGAACGGCACGCTAGCGTTAAGCCACTGCCATGGCTAAGGCTTCTGGGCAAATGCTGCATGCCTGCCAGCATTGCGGATGCCGTCCTGGACATTGTTTGGATCTTCGTGATCCGTGTAGCTCGCCCTTTATGTAAAGGGGGCTCTGGCAGGCCTCAGGCAAGGAAGTGGAAACACCTTTTGTCTTTCCTGTAAAGCACCCTTTCCTTTGAGACCCATTCCAGCACGCAAGGAAGGACTCGCAGAACGCTTTGTGTAGGCACCTTGGAGGCTACGAGGATTCCTCGTTCAACTAGGGAATTCCTCCGTTTCTCATAAGGTCCCAGTATCAAAGTTGAACCCAGCCCACGTACGGGTCGTTTCTGAAGAACCAAAAGAGGCACAAGAAGCACTGTGCTACCTTCTCAGAATAATGTTTTATTTAGGCAGGGAGACTTGCACTGTGCGAATGACCTAAGCGATTTAAGGCGCTAGGGAGGCCTAGGTGGCCTTGAACCTGCCAAAAGACTAGCAGGGCTCAGGAGGAAACTGTTGATTTTCCAGGCTGCATCTAAAAGTCGTGTTTCGGCTTGGCAGAGAGAGACGGCAGGTGTGTAAAGCGAGAAGGAACACGAAGCACAGAGTTGTTTCACTGCAGCTCAGGGTCAGCCCTGAGAGCCACTGGCACTACACCGAGGACTTTCCAGAACTCTGGTCGGGGCACATTGGAAAGATTTGTCAGTCTATCGATCCAACGAAGAGAACCCTGCCTTGCCTTTCACAGTGCACTCAAAGAGGCGATCCGGAGTACCCAGGTAGCGGCACGGTGCTCAGTCGGCCAAGAAGAGTCACTAAGCACACAGCGTTCTTCCAAGGGACATGGTGAGGCGGCGGGAGTCCTAGCAAGGGCACACTGGCCTTAATGCCCTACTTTCCCTACCGGGGTCATGGAAATCGTTAGTACACGGCCACCCGTGGATGGAAACCCGGACATTACGTTGAGCCTTGGGGGGGGGGGACAGGTCTGGTTTTCCCGTTATGTGAAGAGGGCTGCCGGAGGCCTCCTGCCACGAATAGGAAACACTGTGTTAATCGAGGAAAGCTGCCTTTCCCTCAGTCGGCATTGCCACTGTGAAGAGATGACGGGCAACCGCATTGGTTTTCACTTAAGTTTGAGGCCGCAGGTGGCCTGCTTTCCCGTTGGGAAAATAACGCTTCCCTCCTTAGGTCCCTATGCCAGACTTGGCACAGCCCATGTACGGGTAGTTTCTGAGCCACGAGAAGAGACTCACGCAGCACCCTGGACCTTCCCTGATAAAACTTTGGCACGAAGGGAGTTCTGCTTGGGCTGAGTGGCGTGACCGACATAATTCCTTGGGTTAGGCCACAGTGTCCTTTTCTCTTACAAAAGCTTAGGCAGTGTTGCAGGGGCAACAATCCGTATGTCAGGCTGCATCTAAAGTCGACTGTCTGCTTGGCGAGCGAGGGCAGGTTGGCGTTCCCAGGAGGAACAGCAAGCAGAGGGTTTCTTCCATTGCAGTTCTGGTTCAGCAGCGGGGACCACTTGCAGTACACCTAAGACCTGCTAGACCTGTGCTCGGGAGGACTTGTGACAGACTGGCAATCCAACTGGGCGACCAAGAGAGCGGTGTTTCGCCTTTCAATCTTCATTCCAAGAGATGATCCGAAGGGCCTAGGTCCCTGTATGTTGGTAGGTCGCCTAAGAAGTGGCATCCGGTACACACTGTGTTTCCATGAGACGTGGTGAGGACGCGGGAGTCCCCGGAGTCCTGAAAAGCACACTAGCGCTTAGCCACTGCTTTGAGGGAGGCTTCCTGGGAAATGCTGCATGCCTGCCTGGCACTGTGGATGCAATTCCCGGACCTTGCCTTCAGCTTGGCGCTCAGCGTAGCTCTCCTTTTATGGACAGGCGACCCTGGGATGCCTCAGGAGTGGCAGTGGAAACACACTATGTCTCTCAAGAAAAGCCCACTTTCCTTCCAAAGACATGCCAGCATGCAAGCGTGGGCTGCCAGAGCACTGTATTCCAGGCAGCTTTCACGTTGAACCATCCTTCTTGCCAGCTGGGAGGTACTACAGTGCTCTGAAGGTCCCAGTCTCAAAGTTGAACACCGCCCACCTACGTATAGGTTCTCCCGCACAGAAGGGGACACAAGGAGGACTGTGGCACCTCCTCTGAATCACTTTGTAGCCGGGCTGTGGCGCACCGTGCGAATGGCATGAAATATTAGAGGGGCAAGGTCGAGTGAGTTAGGTGTCCCTGCCGCTGCCAAAAGCCTAGCAGTGTGCAGGGGGAAACCGTCCATTTTCCAGACTGCATCTGAAGACGAGTTACTGCTCGCCAGAAAGAGCCGGTAGCTAAATACACCCAGAAAGAACACTACGCACCGGCTTCCTCCTTGCTCCTCAGCGGCAGCACTGAGGGAGACATTAGGCATTACGCCTAAGACCTTCTACACCTCTGTTCGGGGAGCACTTTTGAATGTCTTGGCTATCTAGCTATCCAACAAAGGAAAGAGTGTGTTGCCTCTCACTCGGCATGCAAAGAGATGATCCGGAGGGCTTTGGTCGCGGCGCGGTGCTCAGGGGGCCTAGAAGAGAACTCGGTACACAGTGTTCTTCCAGGGGACATACTGAGGCAGCGGGGGTCCAGGGAAAGGCACACGAACCTTCATGCACTACTTGCCTAGGGTTTCGTGGAAAGCCTCTGCACGCGTCAGTTCGTCGATGGACTACCTGAACCTCACTTGGGTCCTTGTGGAAGAGCATAGTGTTCCCTTTATGTATATAGGGCGCCGGGAGGCCTCCTGCACGGTACAGAAAACAGAGTGTTTCTCTAGGAGAGCTCCCTTTCCCTCACATAGCCATTCTACTTGTGAAGAGAACACGAGCAACCACACTGTGTCGCAGGACACTTTGAGGCCGCACTTTCAGCTCTCCCGCTGGGAAAGTAATGCTCTTCGCTCTAGGTAACCGATATCAAAATTGAACCCAGCACATGCACCTGTAGTTTCTGACCAACCAAGAGAGACTCAGGCAGCACGCTGGACCTGCCCTGAGAAAACTTGAGCGCCAAGGGGGGCCCTGCACGGGCTGAATGGCTTCAAGGACATAATTCCCGGGGATAGGCCAAATGGTCCCTGTAGCTCAGAAACCCCGAGGTAGCGTTCAGGGGCAAATTGTACGTTTGTCGGGCTGCCTCTGTAGTCGGCCTTCTGCTTGGCAGAGAGAGACGGCAGGTAAGTGTTCCCAGTATGAACAATAAACACAGCGTTCGTTCATGGCAGCAGTGGTTCAGCAGTGGGGACCTTTTGCATTACACCTGAGACCCTGCTAGGCCTGTGTTCGGGAGGCCTGTTGAAAGCCTGGCAATCTCCATGGGCAGCGAAGAGAGGGCAGAGCGTTGCCTTTCCTTCTTCATGCAGAGAAATGGTCCGAAGGGCCTTAGGGACCTGTGTTTGGGTAGGTCGCCCAGGAAGAGACATTGGGTACACAGTGTTTTTCCACGCCCAGGTGGTGAGGACCCAGGAGTCCTAGGAGTCCTGAACGGCACGCTAGCGTTAAGCCACTGCCATGGCTAAGGCTTCTGGGCAAATGCTGCATGCCTGCCAGCATTGCGGATGCCGTCCTGGACTTTGTTTGGATCTTCGTGATCCGTGTAGCTCGCCCTTTATGTAAAGGGGGCTCTGGCAGGCCTCAGGCAAGGAAGTGGAAACACCTTTTGTCTTTCCTGTAAAGCACCCTTTCCTTTGAGACCCATTCCAGCACGCAAGGAAGGACTCGCAGAACGCTGTGTGTAGGCACCTTGGAGGCTACGAGGATTCCTCGTTCAACTAGGGAATTCCTCCGTTTCTCATAAGGTCCCAGTATCAAAGTTGAACCCAGCCCACGTACGGGTCGTTTCTGAAGAACCAAAAGAGGCACAAGAAGCACTGTGCTACCTTCTCAGAATAATGTTTTATTTAGGCAGGGAGACTTGCACTGTGCGAATGACCTAAGCGATTTAAGGCGCTAGGGAGGCCTAGGTGGCCTTGAACCTGCCAAAAGACTAGCAGGGCTCAGGAGGAAACTGTTGATTTTCCAGGCTGCATCTAAAAGTCGTGTTTCGGCTTGGCAGAGAGAGACGGCAGGTGTGTAAAGTGAGAAGGAACACGAAGCACAGAGTTGTTTCACTGCAGCTCAGGGTCAGCCCTGAGAGCCACTGGCACTACACCGAGGACTTTCCAGAACTCTGGTCGGGGCACATTGGAAAGATTTGTCAGTCTATCGATCCAACGAAGAGAACCCTGCCTTGCCTTTCACAGTGCACTCAAAGAGGCGATCCGGAGTACCCAGGTAGCGGCACGGTGCTCAGTCGGCCAAGAAGAGTCACTAAGCACACAGCGTTCTTCCAAGGGACATGGTGAGGCGGCGGGAGTCCTAGCAAGGGCACACTGGCCTTAATGCCCTACTTTCCCTACCGGGGTCATGGAAATCGTTAGTACACGGCCACCCGTGGATGGAAACCCGGACATTACGTTGAGCCTTGGGGGGGGGGGACAGGTCTGGTTTTCCCGTTATGTGAAGAGGGCTGCCGGAGGCCTCCTGCCACGAATAGGAAACACTGTGTTAATCGAGGAAAGCTGCCTTTCCCTCAGTCGGCATTGCCACTGTGAAGAGATGACGGGCAACCGCATTGGTTTTCCCTTAAGTTTGAGGCCGCAGGTGGCCTGCTTTCCCGTTGGGAAAATAACGCTTCCCTCCTTAGGTCCCTATGCCAGACTTGGCACAGCCCATGTACGGGTAGTTTCTGAGCCACGAGAAGAGACTCACGCAGCACCCTGGACCTTCCCTGATCAAACTTTGGCACGAAGGGAGTTCTGCTTGGGCTGAGTGGCGTGACCGACATAATTCCTTGGGTTAGGCCACAGTGTCCTTTTCTCTTACAAAAGCTTAGGCAGTGTTGCAGGGGCAACAATCCGTATGTCAGGCTGCATCTAAAGTCGACTGTCTGCTTGGCGAGCGAGGGCAGGTTGGCGTTCCCAGGAGGAACAGCAAGCAGAGGGTTTCTTCCATTGCAGTTCTGGTTCAGCAGCGGGGACCACTTGCAGTACACCTAAGACCTGCTAGACCTGTGCTCGGGAGGACTTGTGACAGACTGGCAATCCAACTGGGCGACCAAGAGAGCGGTGTTTCGCCTTTCACTCCTCATTCCAAGAGATGATCCGAAGGGCCTAGGTCCCTGTATGTTGGTAGGTCGCCTAAGAAGTGGCATCCGGTACACACTGTGTTTCCATGAGACGTGGTGAGGACGCGGGAGTCCCCGGAGTCCTGAAAAGCACACTAGCGCTTAGCCACTGCTTTGAGGGAGGCTTCCTGGGAAATGCTGCATGCCTGCCTGGCGCTGTGGATGCAATTCCCGGACCTTGCCTTCAGCTTGGCGCTCAGCGTAGCTCTCCTTTTATGGACAGGCGACCCTGGGATGCCTCAGGAGTGGCAGTGGAAACACACTATGTCTCTCAAGAAAAGCCCACTTTCCTTCCAAAGACATGCCAGCATGCAAGCGTCGGCTGACAGAGCACTGTATTCCAGGCAGCTTTCACGTTGAACCATCCTTCTTGCCAGCTGGGAGGTACTACAGTGCTCTGAAGGTCCCAGTCTCAAAGTTGAACACCGCCCACCTACGTATAGGTTCTCCCGCACCGAAGGGGACACAAGGAGGACTGTGGCACCTCCTCTGAATCACTCTGTAGCCGGGCTGTGGCGCACCGTGCGAATGGCATGAAATATTAGAGGGGCAAGGTCGAGTGAGTTAGGTGTCCCTGCCGCTGCCAAAAGCCTAGCAGTGTGCAAGGGGAAACCGTCCATTTTCCAGACTGCATCTAAAGTCGAGTTACTGCTCGCCAGAAAGAGCCGGTAGCTAAGTACACCCAGAAAGAACACTACGCACCGGCTTCCTCCTTGCTCCTCAGCGGCAGCACTGAGAGAGACATTAGGCATTACACCTAAGACCTTCTACACCTCTGTTCGAGGAGCACTTTTGAATGTCTTGGCTATCTAGCTATCCAACAAAGGAAAGAGTGTGTTGCCTCTCACTCGGCATGCAAAGAGATGATCCGGAGGGCTTTGGTCGCGGCGCGGTGCTCAGGGGGCCTAGAAGAGAACTCGGTACACAGTGTTCTTCCAGGGGACATGCTGAGGCAGCGGGGGTCCAGGGAAAGGCACACGAACCTTCATGCACTACTTGCCTAGGGTTTCGTGGAAAGCCTCTGCACGCGTCAGTTCGTGGATGCACTACCTGAACCTTACTTGGGTCCTTGTGGAAGAGCATAGTGTTCCCTTTATGTATATAGGGCGCCGGGAGGCCTCCTGCACGGTACAGAAAACAGAGTGTTTCTCTAGGAGAGCTCCCTTTCCCTCACATAGCCATTCTACTTGTGAAGAGAACACGAGCAACCACACTGTGTCGCAGGACATTTTGAGGCCGCACTTTCAGCTCTCCCGCTGGGAAAGTAATGCTCTTCGCTCTAGGTAACCGATATCAAAATTGAACCCAGCACATGCACCTGTAGTTTCTGACCAACCAAGAGAGACTCAGGCAGCACGCTGGACCTGCCCTGAGAAAACTTGAGCGCCAAGGGGGGCCCTGCACGGGCTGAATGGCTTCAAGGACATAATTCCCGGGGATAGGCCAAATGGTCCCTGTAGCTCAGAAACCCCGAGGTAGCGTTCAGGGGCAAATTGTACGTTTGTCGGGCTGCCTCTGTAGTCGGCCTTCTGCTTGGCAGAGAGAGACGGCAGGTAAGTGTTCCCAGTATGAACAATAAACACAGCGTTCGTTCATGGCAGCAGTGGTTCAGCAGTGGGGACCTTTTGCATTACACCTGAGACCCTGCTAGGCCTGTGTTCGGGAGGCCTGTTGAAAGCCTGGCAATCTCCATGGGCAGCGAAGAGAGGGCAGAGCGTTGCCTTTCCTTCTTCATGCAGAGAAATGGTCCGAAGGGCCTTAGGGACCTGTGTTTGGGTAGGTCGCCCAGGAAGAGACATTGGGTACACAGTGTTTTTCCACGCCCAGGTGGTGAGGACCCAGGAGTCCTAGGAGTCCTGAACGGCACGCTAGCGTTAAGCCACTGCCATGGCTAAGGCTTCTGGGCAAATGCTGCATGCCTGCCAGCATTGCGGATGCCGTCCTGGACTTTGTTTGGATCTTCGTGATCCGTGTAGCTCGCCCTTTATGTAAAGGGGGCTCTGGCAGGCCTCAGGCAAGGAAGTGGAAACACCTTTTGTCTTTCCTGTAAAGCACCCTTTCCTTTGAGACCCATTCCAGCACGCAAGGAAGGACTCACAGAACGCTGTGTGTAGGCACCTTGGAGGCTACGAGGATTCCTCGTTCAACTAGGGAATTCCTCCGTTTCTCATAAGGTCCCAGTATCAAAGTTGAACCCAGCCCACGTACGGGTCGTTTCTGAAGAACCAAAAGAGGCACAAGAAGCACTGTGCTACCTTCTCAGAATAATGTTTTATTTAGGCAGGGAGACTTGCACTGTGCGAATGACCTAAGCGATTTAAGGCGCTAGGGAGGCCTAGGTGGCCTTGAACCTGCCAAAAGACTAGCAGGGCTCAGGAGGAAACTGTTGATTTTCCAGGCTGCATCTAAAAGTCGTGTTTCGGCTTGGCAGAGAGAGACGGCAGGTGTGTAAAGCGAGAAGGAACACGAAGCACAGAGTTGTTTCACTGCAGCTCAGGGTCAGCCCTGAGAGCCACTGGCACTACACCGAGGACTTTCCAGAACTCTGGTCGGGGCACATTGGAAAGATTTGTCAGTCTATCGATCCAACGAAGAAAACACTGCCTTGCCTTTCACAGTGCACTCAAAGAGCCGATCCGGAGTACCCAGGTAGCGGCACGGTGCTCAGTCGGCCAAGAAGAGTCACTGAGCACACTGCGTTCTTCCGAGGGACATGGTGAGGCGGCGGGAGTCCTAGCAAGGGCACACTGGCCTTAATGCCCTACTTTCCCTACCGGGGTCATGGAAATCGTTAGTACACGGCCACCCGTGGATGGAAACCCGGACATTACGTTGAGCCTTGGGTGGGGGGGGACAGGTCTGGTTTTCCCGTTATGTGAAGAGGGCTGCTGGAGGCCTCCTGCAACGAATAGGAAACACTGTGTTAATCGAGGAAAGCTGCCTTTCCCTCAGTCGGCATTGCCACTGTGAAGAGATGACGGGCAACCGCATTGGTTTTCCCTTAAGTTTGAGGCCGCAGGTGGCCTGCTTTCCCGTTGGGAAAATAACGCTTCCCTCCTTAGGTCCCTATGCCAGACTTGGCACAGCCCATGTACGGGTAGTTTCTGAGCCACGAGAAGAGACTCACGCAGCACCCTGGACCTTCCCTGATAAAACTTTGGCACGAAGGGAGTTCTGCTTGGGCTGAGTGGCGTGACCGACATAATTCCTTGGGTTAGGCCACAGTGTCCTTTTCTCTTACAAAAGCTTAGGCAGTGTTGCAGGGGCAACAAGTCCGTATGTCAGGCTGCATGTAAAGTCGACTGTCTGCTTGGCGAGCGAGGGCAGGTTGGCGTTCCCAGGAGGAACAGCAAGCAGAGGGTTTCTTCCATTGCAGTTCTGGTTCAGCAGCGGGGACCACTTGCAGTACACCTAAGACCTGCTAGACCTGTGCTCGGGAGGACTTGTGACAGACTGGCAATCCAACTGGGCGACCAAGAGAGCGGTGTTTCGCCTTTCACTCTTCATTCCAAGAGATGATCCGAAGGGCCTAGGTCCCTGTATGTTGGTAGGTCGCCTAAGAAGTGGCATCCGGTACACACTGTGTTTCCATGAGACGTGGTGAGGACGCGGGAGTCCCCGGAGTCCTGAAAAGCACACTAGCGCTTAGCCACTGCTTTGAGGGAGGCTTCCTGGGAAATGCTGCATGCCTGCCTGGCGCTGTGGATGCAATTCCCGGACCTTGCCTTCAGCTTGGCGCTCAGCGTAGCTCTCCTTTTATGGACAGGCGACCCTGGGATGCCTCAGGAGTGGCAGTGGAAACACACTATGTCTCTCAAGAAAAGCCCACTTTCCTTCCAAAGACATGCCAGCATGCAAGCGTCGGCTGACAGAGCACTCTATTCCAGGCAGCTTTCACGTTGAACCATCCTTCTTGCCAGCTGGGAGGTACTACAGTGCTCTGAAGGTCCCAGTCTCAAAGTTGAACACCGCCCACCTACGTATAGGTTCTCCCGCACCGAAGGGGACACAAGGAGGACTGTGGCACCTCCTCTGAATCACTTTGTAGCCGGGCTGTGGCGCACCGTGCGAATGGCATGAAATATTAGAGGGGCAAGGTCGAGTGAGTTAGGTGTCCCTGCCGCTGCCAAAAGCCTAGCAGTGTGCAGGGGGAAACCGTCCATTTTCCAGACTGCATCTAAAGTCGAGTTACTGCTCGCCAGAAAGAGCCGGTAGCTAAGTACACCCAGAAAGAACACTACGCACCGGCTTCCTCCTTGCTCCTCAGCGGCAGCACTGAGAGAGACATTAGGCATTACACCTAAGACCTTCTACACCTCTGTTCGGGGAGCACTTTTGAATGTCTTGGCTCTCTAGCTATCCAACAAAGGAAAGAGTGTGTTGCCTCTCACTCGGCATGCAAAGAGATGATCCGGAGGGCTTTGGTCGCGGCGCGGTGCTCAGGGGGCCTAGAAGAGAACTCGGTACACAGTGTTCTTCCAGGGGACATGCTGAGGCAGCGGGGGTCCAGGGAAAGGCACACGAACCTTCATGCACTACTTGCCTAGGGTTTCGTGGAAAGCCTCTGCACGCGTCAGTTCGTCGATGGACTACCTGAACCTTACTTGGGTCCTTGTGGAAGAGCATAGTGTTCCCTTTATGTATATAGGGCGCCGGGAGGCCTCCTGCACGGTACAGAAAACAGAGTGTTTCTCTAGGAGAGCTCCCTTTCCCTCACATAGCCATTCTACTTGTGAAGAGAACACGAGCAACCACACTGTGTCGCAGGACACTTTGAGGCCACAATTTCAGCTCTCCCGCTGGGAAAGTAATGCTCTTCGCTCTAGGTAACCGATATCAAAATTGAACCCAGCACATGCACCTGTAGTTTCTGACCAACCAAGAGAGACTCAGGCAGCACGCTGGACCTGCCCTGAGAAAACTTGGGCGCCAAGGGGGGCTCTGCACGGGCTGAATGGCTTCAAGGACATAATTCCCGGGGATAGGCCAAATGGTCCCTGTAGCTCAGAAACCCCGAGGTAGCGTTCGGGGCAAATTGTACGTTTGTCGGGCTGCCTCTGTAGTCGGCCTTCTGCTTGGCAGAGAGAGACGGCAGGTAAGTGTTCCCAGTATGAACAATAAACACAGCGTTCGTTCATGGCAGCAGTGGTTCAGCAGTGGGGACCTTTTGCATTACACCTGAGACCCTGCTAGGCCTGTGTTCGGGAGGCCTGTTGAAAGCCTGGCAATCTCCATGGGCAGCGAAGAGAGGGCAGAGCGTTGCCTTTCCTTCTTCATGCAGAGAAATGGTCCGAAGGGCCTTAGGGACCTGTGTTTGGGTAGGTCGCCCAGGAAGAGACATTGGGTACACAGTGTTTTTCCACGCCCAGGTGGTGAGGACCCAGGAGTCCTAGGAGTCCTGAACGGCACGCTAGCGTTAAGCCACTGCCATGGCTAAGGCTTCTGGGCAAATGCTGCATGCCTGCCAGCATTGCGGATGCCGTCCTGGACTTTGTTTGGATCTTCGTGATCCGTGTAGCTCGCCCTTTATGTAAAGGGGGCTCTGGCAGGCCTCAGGCAAGGAAGTGGAAACACCTTTTGTCTTTCCTGTAAAGCACCCTTTCCTTTGAGACCCATTCCAGCACGCAAGGAAGGACTCGCAGAACGCTTTGTGTAGGCACCTTGGAGGCTACGAGGATTCCTCGTTCAACTAGGGAATTCCTCCGTTTCTCATAAGGTCCCAGTATCAAAGTTGAACCCAGCCCACGTACGGGTCGTTTCTGAAGAACCAAAAGAGGCACAAGAAGCACTGTGCTACCTTCTCAGAATAATGTTTTATTTAGGCAGGGAGACTTGCACTGTGCGAATGACCTAAGCGATTTAAGGCGCTAGGGAGGCCTAGGTGGCCTTGAACCTGCCAAAAGACTAGCAGGGCTCAGGAGGAAACTGTTGATTTTCCAGGCTGCATCTAAAAGTCGTGTTTCGGCTTGGCAGAGAGAGACGGCAGGTGTGTAAAGCGAGAAGGAACACGAAGCACAGAGTTGTTTCACTGCAGCTCAGGGTCAGCCCTGAGAGCCACTGGCACTACACCGAGGACTTTCCAGAACTCTGGTCGGGGCACATTGGAAAGATTTGTCAGTCTATCGATCCAACGAAGAGAACCCTGCCTTGCCTTTCACAGTGCACTCAAAGAGCCGATCCGGAGTACCCAGGTAGCGGCACGGTGCTCAGTCGGCCAAGAAGAGTCACTGAGCACACAGCGTTCTTGCAAGGGACATGGTGAGGCGGGGGGAGTCCTGGGAAGGGCACACTGGCCTTAATGCCCTACTTTCCCTACCGGGGTCATGGAAATCATTAGTACACGGCCACCCGTGGATGGAAACCCGGACATTACGTTGAGCCTTGGGGGGGGGGGGGACAGGTCTGGTTTTCCCGTTATGTGAAGAGGGCTGCCGGAGGCCTCCTGCCACGAATAGGAAACACTGTGTTAATCGAGGAAAGCTGCCTTTCCCTCAGTCGGCATTGCCACTGTGAAGAGATGACGGGCAACCGCATTGGTTTTCACTTAAGTTTGAGGCCGCAGGTGGCCTGCTTTCCCGTTGGGAAAATAACGCTTCCCTCCTTAGGTCCCTATGCCAGACTTGGCACAGCCCATGTACGGGTAGTTTCTGAGCCACGAGAAGAGACTCACGCAGCACCCTGGACCTTCCCTGATCAAACTTTGGCACGAAGGGAGTTCTGCTTGGGCTGAGTGGCGTGACCGACATAATTCCTTGGGTTAGGCCACAGTGTCCTTTTCTCTTACAAAAGCTTAGGCAGTGTTGCAGGGGCAACAATCCGTATGTCAGGCTGCATCTAAAGTCGACTGTCTGCTTGGCGAGCGAGGGCAGGTTGGCGTTCCCAGGAGGAACAGCAAGCAGAGGGTTTCTTCCATTGCAGTTCTGGTTCAGCAGCGGGGACCACTTGCAGTACACCTAAGACCTGCTAGACCTGTGCTCGGGAGGACTTGTGACAGACTGGCAATCCAACTGGGCGACCAAGAGAGCGGTGTTTCGCCTTTCACTCTTCATTCCAAGAGATGATCCGAAGGGCCTAGGTCCCTGTATGTTGGTAGGTCGCCTAAGAAGTGGCATCCGGTACACACTGTGTTTCCATGAGACGTGGTGAGGACGCGGGAGTCCCCGGAGTCCTGAAAAGCACACTAGCGCTTAGCCACTGCTTTGAGGGAGGCTTCCTGGGAAATGCTGCATGCCTGCCTGGCGCTGTGGATGCAATTCCCGGACCTTGCCTTCAGCTTGGCGCTCAGCGTAGCTCTCCTTTTATGGACAGGCGACCCTGGGATGCCTCAGGAGTGGCAGTGGAAACACACTATGTCTCTCAAGAAAAGCCCACTTTCCTTCCAAAGACATGCCAGCATGCAAGCGTGGGCTGCCAGAGCACTGTATTCCAGGCAGCTTTCACGTTGAACCATCCTTCTTGCCAGCTGGGAGGTACTACAGTGCTCTGAAGGTCCCAGTCTCAAAGTTGAACACCGCCCACCTACGTATAGTTTCTCCCGCACCGAAGGGGACACAAGGAGGACTGTGGCACCTCCTCTGAATCACTTTGTAGCCGGGCTGTGGCGCACCGTGCGAATGGCATGAAATATTAGAGGGGCAAGGTCGAGTGAGTTAGGTGTCCCTGCCGCTGCCAAAAGCCTAGCAGTGTGCAGGGGGAAACCGTCCATTTTCCAGACTGCATCTGAAGACGAGTTACTGCTCGCCAGAAAGAGCCGGTAGCTAAATACACCCAGAAAGAACACTACGCACCGGCTTCCTCCTTGCTCCTCAGCGGCAGCACTGAGGGAGACATTAGGCATTACGCCTAAGACCTTCTACACCTCTGTTCGGGGAGCACTTTTGAATGTCTTGGCTCTCTAGCTATCCAACAAAGGAAAGAGTGTGTTGCCTCTCACTCGGCATGCAAAGAGATGATCCGGAGGGCTTTGGTCGCGGCGCGGTGCTCAGGGGGCCTAGAAGAGAACTCGGTACACAGTGTTCTTCCAGGGGACATACTGAGGCAGCGGGGGTCCAGGGAAAGGCACACGAACCTTCATGCACTACTTGCCTAGGGTTTCGTGGAAAGCCTCTGCACGCGTCAGTTCGTCGATGGACTACCTGAACCTCACTTGGGTCCTTGTGGAAGAGCATAGTGTTCCCTTTATGTATATAGGGCGCCGGGAGGCCTCCTGCACGGTACAGAAAACAGAGTGTTTCTCTAGGAGAGCTCCCTTTCCCTCACATAGCCATTCTACTTGTGAAGAGAACACGAGCAACCACACTGTGTCGCAGGACACTTTGAGGCCGCACTTTCAGCTCTCCCGCTGGGAAAGTAATGCTCTTCGCTCTAGGTAACCGATATCAAAATTGAACCCAGCACATGCACCTGTAGTTTCTGACCAACCAAGAGAGACTCAGGCAGCACGCTGGACCTGCCCTGAGAAAACTTGAGCGCCAAGGGGGGCCCTGCATGGGCTGAATGGCTTCAAGGACATAATTCCCGGGGATAGGCCAAATGGTCCCTGTAGCTCAGAAACCCCGAGGTAGCGTTCAGGGGCAAATTGTACATTTGTCGGGCTGCCTCTGTAGTCGGCCTTCTGCTTGGCAGAGAGAGACGGCAGGTAAGTGTTCCCAGTATGAACAATAAACACAGCGTTCGTTCATGGCAGCAGTGGTTCAGC
This sequence comes from Eschrichtius robustus, assembly GCF_028021215.1. Classification (NCBI taxonomy): domain Eukaryota; kingdom Metazoa; phylum Chordata; class Mammalia; order Artiodactyla; family Eschrichtiidae; genus Eschrichtius; species Eschrichtius robustus. Next base: position 47,458 of record NW_027175500.1, on the reverse strand, counting down.
AGTGGGGACCTTTTGCATTACACCTGAGACCCTGCTAGGCCTGTGTTCGGGAGGCCTGTTGAAAGCCTGGCAATCTCCATGGGCAGCGAAGAGAGGGCAGAGCGTTGCCTTTCCTTCTTCATGCAGAGAAATGGTCCGAAGGGCCTTAGGGACCTGTGTTTGGGTAGGTCGCCCAGGAAGAGACATTGGGTACACAGTGGTTTTCCACGCCCAGGTGGTGAGGACCCAGGAGTCCTAGGAGTCCTGAACTGCACGCTAGCGTTAAGCCACTGCCATGGCTAAGGCTTTTGGGCAAATGCTGCATGCCTGCCAGCATTGCGGATGCCGTCCTGGACATTGTTTGGATCTTCGTGATCCGTGTAGCTCGCCCTTTATGTAAAGGGGGCTCTGGCAGGCCTCAGGCAAGGAAGTGGAAACACCTTTTGTCTTTCCTGTAAAGCACCCTTTCCTTTGAGACCCATTCCAGCACGCAAGGAAGGACTCGCAGAACGCTTTGTGTAGGCACCTTGGAGGCTACGAGGATTCCTCGTTCAACTAGGGAATTCCTCCGTTTCTCATAAGGTCCCAGTATCAAAGTTGAACCCAGCCCACGTACGGGTCGTTTCTGAAGAACCAAAAGAGGCACAAGAAGCACTGTGCTACCTTCTCAGAATAATGTTTTATTTAGGCAGGGAGACTTGCACTGTGCGAATGACCTAAGCGATTTAAGGCGCTAGGGAGGCCTAGGTGGCCTTGAACCTGCCAAAAGACTAGCAGGGCTCAGGAGGAAACTGTTGATTTTCCAGGCTGCATCTAAAAGTCGTGTTTCGGCTTGGCAGAGAGAGACGGCAGGTGTGTAAAGCGAGAAGGAACACGAAGCACAGAGTTGTTTCACTGCAGCTCAGGGTCAGCCCTGAGAGCCACTGGCACTACACCGAGGACTTTCCAGAACTCTGGTCGGGGCACATTGGAAAGATTTGTCAGTCTATCGATCCAACGAAGAGAACCCTGCCTTGCCTTTCACAGTGCACTCAAAGAGGCGATCCGGAGTACCCAGGTAGCGGCACGGTGCTCAGTCGGCCAAGAAGAGTCACTAAGCACACAGCGTTCTTCCAAGGGACATGGTGAGGCGGCGGGAGTCCTAGCAAGGGCACACTGGCCTTAATGCCCTACTTTCCCTACCGGGGTCATGGAAATCGTTAGTACACGGCCACCCGTGGATGGAAACCCGGACATTACGTTGAGCCTTGGGGGGGGGGGACAGGTCTGGTTTTCCCGTTATGTGAAGAGGGCTGCCGGAGGCCTCCTGCCACGAATAGGAAACACTGTGTTAATCGAGGAAAGCTGCCTTTCCCTCAGTCGGCATTGCCACTGTGAAGAGATGACGGGCAACCGCATTGGTTTTCACTTAAGTTTGAGGCCGCAGGTGGCCTGCTTTCCCGTTGGGAAAATAACGCTTCCCTCCTTAGGTCCCTATGCCAGACTTGGCACAGCCCATGTACGGGTAGTTTCTGAGCCACGAGAAGAGACTCACGCAGCACCCTGGACCTTCCCTGATCAAACTTTGGCACGAAGGGAGTTCTGCTTGGGCTGAGTGGCGTGACCGACATAATTCCTTGGGTTAGGCCACAGTGTCCTTTTCTCTTACAAAAGCTTAGGCAGTGTTGCAGGGGCAACAATCCGTATGTCAGGCTGCATCTAAAGTCGACTGTCTGCTTGGCGAGCGAGGGCAGGTTGGCGTTCCCAGGAGGAACAGCAAGCAGAGGGTTTCTTCCATTGCAGTTCTGGTTCAGCAGCGGGGACCACTTGCAGTACACCTAAGACCTGCTAGACCTGTGCTCGGGAGGACTTGTGACAGACTGGCAATCCAACTGGGCGACCAAGAGAGCGGTGTTTCGCCTTTCACTCCTCATTCCAAGAGATGATCCGAAGGGCCTAGGTCCCTGTATGTTGGTAGGTCGCCTAAGAAGTGGCATCCGGTACACACTGTGTTTCCATGAGACGTGGTGAGGACGCGGGAGTCCCCGGAGTCCTGAAAAGCACACTAGCGCTTAGCCACTGCTTTGAGGGAGGCTTCCTGGGAAATGCTGCATGCCTGCCTGGCGCTGTGGATGCAATTCCCGGACCTTGCCTTCAGCTTGGCGCTCAGCGTAGCTCTCCTTTTATGGACAGGCGACCCTGGGATGCCTCAGGAGTGGCAGTGGAAACACACTATGTCTCTCAAGAAAAGCCCACTTTCCTTCCAAAGACATGCCAGCATGCAAGCGTCGGCTGACAGAGCACTGTATTCCAGGCAGCTTTCACGTTGAACCATCCTTCTTGCCAGCTGGGAGGTACTACAGTGCTCTGAAGGTCCCAGTCTCAAAGTTGAACACCGCCCACCTACGTATAGGTTCTCCCGCACCGAAGGGGACACAAGGAGGACTGTGGCACCTCCTCTGAATCACTCTGTAGCCGGGCTGTGGCGCACCGTGCGAATGGCATGAAATATTAGAGGGGCAAGGTCGAGTGAGTTAGGTGTCCCTGCCGCTGCCAAAAGCCTAGCAGTGTGCAAGGGGAAACCGTCCATTTTCCAGACTGCATCTAAAGTCGATTTACTGCTCGCCAGAAAGAGCCGGTAGCTAAGTACACCCAGAAAGAACACTACGCACCGGCTTCCTCCTTGCTCCTCAGCGGCAGCACTGAGAGAGACATTAGGCATTACACCTAAGACCTTCTACACCTCTGTTCGAGGAGCACTTTTGAATGTCTTGGCTATCTAGCTATCCAACAAAGGAAAGAGTGTGTTGCCTCTCACTCGGCATGCAAAGAGATGATCCGGAGGGCTTTGGTCGCGGCGCGGTGCTCAGGGGGCCTAGAAGAGAACTCGGTACACAGTGTTCTTCCAGGGGACATGCTGAGGCAGCGGGGGTCCAGGGAAAGGCACACGAACCTTCATGCACTACTTGCCTAGGGTTTCGTGGAAAGCCTCTGCACGCGTCAGTTCGTGGATGCACTACCTGAACCTTACTTGGGTCCTTGTGGAAGAGCATAGTGTTCCCTTTATGTATATAGGGCGCCGGGAGGCCTCCTGCACGGTACAGAAAACAGAGTGTTTCTCTAGGAGAGCTCCCTTTCCCTCACATAGCCATTCTACTTGTGAAGAGAACACGAGCAACCACACTGTGTCGCAGGACATTTTGAGGCCGCACTTTCAGCTCTCCCGCTGGGAAAGTAATGCTCTTCGCTCTAGGTAACCGATATCAAAATTGAACCCAGCACATGCACCTGTAGTTTCTGACCAACCAAGAGAGACTCAGGCAGCACGCTGGACCTGCCCTGAGAAAACTTGAGCGCCAAGGGGGGCCCTGCACGGGCTGAATGGCTTCAAGGACATAATTCCCGGGGATAGGCCAAATGGTCCCTGTAGCTCAGAAACCCCGAGGTAGCGTTCAGGGGCAAATTGTACGTTTGTCGGGCTGCCTCTGTAGTCGGCCTTCTGCTTGGCAGAGAGAGACGGCAGGTAAGTGTTCCCAGTATGAACAATAAACACAGCGTTCGTTCATGGCAGCAGTGGTTCAGCAGTGGGGACCTTTTGCATTACACCTGAGACCCTGCTAGGCCTGTGTTCGGGAGGCCTGTTGAAAGCCTGGCAATCTCCATGGGCAGCGAAGAGAGGGCAGAGCGTTGCCTTTCCTTCTTCATGCAGAGAAATGGTCCGAAGGGCCTTAGGGACCTGTGTTTGGGTAGGTCGCCCAGGAAGAGACATTGGGTACACAGTGTTTTTCCACGCCCAGGTGGTGAGGACCCAGGAGTCCTAGGAGTCCTGAACGGCACGCTAGCGTTAAGCCACTGCCATGGCTAAGGCTTCTGGGCAAATGCTGCATGCCTGCCAGCATTGCGGATGCCGTCCTGGACTTTGTTTGGATCTTCGTGATCCGTGTAGCTCGCCCTTTATGTAAAGGGGGCTCTGGCAGGCCTCAGGCAAGGAAGTGGAAACACCTTTTGTCTTTCCTGTAAAGCACCCTTTCCTTTGAGACCCATTCCAGCACGCAAGGAAGGACTCACAGAACGCTGTGTGTAGGCACCTTGGAGGCTACGAGGATTCCTCGTTCAACTAGGGAATTCCTCCGTTTCTCATAAGGTCCCAGTATCAAAGTTGAACCCAGCCCACGTACGGGTCGTTTCTGAAGAACCAAAAGAGGCACAAGAAGCACTGTGCTACCTTCTCAGAATAATGTTTTATTTAGGCAGGGAGACTTGCACTGTGCGAATGACCTAAGCGATTTAAGGCGCTAGGGAGGCCTAGGTGGCCTTGAACCTGCCAAAAGACTAGCAGGGCTCAGGAGGAAACTGTTGATTTTCCAGGCTGCATCTAAAAGTCGTGTTTCGGCTTGGCAGAGAGAGACGGCAGGTGTGTAAAGCGAGAAGGAACACGAAGCACAGAGTTGTTTCACTGCAGCTCAGGGTCAGCCCTGAGAGCCACTGGCACTACACCGAGGACTTTCCAGAACTCTGGTCGGGGCACATTGGAAAATTTGTCAGTCTATCGATCCAACGAAGAAAACACTGCCTTGCCTTTCACAGTGCACTCAAAGAGCCGATCCGGAGTACCCAGGTAGCGGCACGGTGCTCAGTCGGCCAAGAAGAGTCACTGAGCACACTGCGTTCTTCCGAGGGACATGGTGAGGCGGCGGGAGTCCTAGCAAGGGCACACTGGCCTTAATGCCCTACTTTCCCTACCGGGGTCATGGAAATCGTTAGTACACGGCCACCCGTGGATGGAAACCCGGACATTACGTTGAGCCTTGGGTGGGGGGGGACAGGTCTGGTTTTCCCGTTATGTGAAGAGGGCTGCTGGAGGCCTCCTGCAACGAATAGGAAACACTGTGTTAATCGAGGAAAGCTGCCTTTCCCTCAGTCGGCATTGCCACTGTGAAGAGATGACGGGCAACCGCATTGGTTTTCCCTTAAGTTTGAGGCCGCAGGTGGCCTGCTTTCCCGTTGGGAAAATAACGCTTCCCTCCTTAGGTCCCTATGCCAGACTTGGCACAGCCCATGTACGGGTAGTTTCTGAGCCACGAGAAGAGACTCACGCAGCACCCTGGACCTTCCCTGATAAAACTTTGGCACGAAGGGAGTTCTGCTTGGGCTGAGTGGCGTGACCGACATAATTCCTTGGGTCAGGCCACAGTGTCCTTTTCTCTTACAAAAGCTTAGGCAGTGTTGCAGGGGCAACAAGTCCGTATGTCAGGCTGCATGTAAAGTCGACTGTCTGCTTGGCGAGCGAGGGCAGGTTGGCGTTCCCAGGAGGAACAGCAAGCAGAGGGTTTCTTCCATTGCAGTTCTGGTTCAGCAGCGGGGACCACTTGCAGTACACCTAAGACCTGCTAGACCTGTGCTCGGGAGGACTTGTGACAGACTGGCAATCCAACTGGGCGACCAAGAGAGCGGTGTTTCGCCTTTCACTCTTCATTCCAAGAGATGATCTGAAGGGCCTAGGTCCCTGTATGTTGGTAGGTCGCCTAAGAAGTGGCATCCGGTACACACTGTGTTTCCATGAGACGTGGTGAGGACGCGGGAGTCCCCGGAGTCCTGAAAAGCACACTAGCGCTTAGCCACTGCTTTGAGGGAGGCTTCCTGGGAAATGCTGCATGCCTGCCTGGCGCTGTGGATGCAATTCCCGGACCTTGCCTTCAGCTTGGCGCTCAGCGTAGCTCTCCTTTTATGGACAGGCGACCCTGGGATGCCTCAGGAGTGGCAGTGGAAACACACTATGTCTCTCAAGAAAAGCCCACTTTCCTTCCAAAGACATGCCAGCATGCAAGCGTCGGCTGACAGAGCACTCTATTCCAGGCAGCTTTCACGTTGAACCATCCTTCTTGCCAGCTGGGAGGTACTACAGTGCTCTGAAGGTCCCAGTCTCAAAGTTGAACACCGCCCACCTACGTATAGGTTCTCCCGCACCGAAGGGGACACAAGGAGGACTGTGGCACCTCCTCTGAATCACTTTGTAGCCGGGCTGTGGCGCACCGTGCGAATGGCATGAAATATTAGAGGGGCAAGGTCGAGTGAGTTAGGTGTCCCTGCCGCTGCCAAAAGCCTAGCAGTGTGCAGGGGGAAACCGTCCATTTTCCAGACTGCATCTAAAGTCGAGTTACTGCTCGCCAGAAAGAGCCGGTAGCTAAGTACACCCAGAAAGAACACTACGCACCGGCTTCCTCCTTGCTCCTCAGCGGCAGCACTGAGAGAGACATTAGGCATTACACCTAAGACCTTCTACACCTCTGTTCGGGGAGCACTTTTGAATGTCTTGGCTCTCTAGCTATCCAACAAAGGAAAGAGTGTGTTGCCTCTCACTCGGCATGCAAAGAGATGATCCGGAGGGCTTTGGTCGCGGCGCGGTGCTCAGGGGGCCTAGAAGAGAACTCGGTACACAGTGTTCTTCCAGGGGACATGCTGAGGCAGCGGGGGTCCAGGGAAAGGCACACGAACCTTCATGCACTACTTGCCTAGGGTTTCGTGGAAAGCCTCTGCACGCGTCAGTTCGTCGATGGACTACCTGAACCTTACTTGGGTCCTTGTGGAAGAGCATAGTGTTCCCTTTATGTATATAGGGCGCCGGGAGGCCTCCTGCACGGTACAGAAAACAGAGTGTTTCTCTAGGAGAGCTCCCTTTCCCTCACATAGCCATTCTACTTGTGAAGAGAACACGAGCAACCACACTGTGTCGCAGGACACTTTGAGGCCACAATTTCAGCTCTCCCGCTGGGAAAGTAATGCTCTTCGCTCTAGGTAACCGATATCAAAATTGAACCCAGCACATGCACCTGTAGTTTCTGACCAACCAAGAGAGACTCAGGCAGCACGCTGGACCTGCCCTGAGAAAACTTGGGCGCCAAGGGGGGCTCTGCACGGGCTGAATGGCTTCAAGGACATAATTCCCGGGGATAGGCCAAATGGTCCCTGTAGCTCAGAAACCCCGAGGTAGCGTTCGGGGCAAATTGTACGTTTGTCGGGCTGCCTCTGTAGTCGGCCTTCTGCTTGGCAGAGAGAGACGGCAGGTAAGTGTTCCCAGTATGAACAATAAACACAGCGTTCGTTCATGGCAGCAGTGGTTCAGCAGTGGGGACCTTTTGCATTACACCTGAGACCCTGCTAGGCCTGTGTTCGGGAGGCCTGTTGAAAGCCTGGCAATCTCCATGGGCAGCGAAGAGAGGGCAGAGCGTTGCCTTTCCTTCTTCATGCAGAGAAATGGTCCGAAGGGCCTTAGGGACCTGTGTTTGGGTAGGTCGCCCAGGAAGAGACATTGGGTACACAGTGTTTTTCCACGCCCAGGTGGTGAGGACCCAGGAGTCCTAGGAGTCCTGAACGGCACGCTAGCGTTAAGCCACTGCCATGGCTAAGGCTTCTGGGCAAATGCTGCATGCCTGCCAGCATTGCGGATGCCGTCCTGGACTTTGTTTGGATCTTCGTGATCCGTGTAGCTCGCCCTTTATGTAAAGGGGGCTCTGGCAGGCCTCAGGCAAGGAAGTGGAAACACCTTTTGTCTTTCCTGTAAAGCACCCTTTCCTTTGAGACCCATTCCAGCACGCAAGGAAGGACTCGCAGAACGCTGTGTGTAGGCACCTTGGAGGCTACGAGGATTCCTCGTTCAACTAGGGAATTCCTCCGTTTCTCATAAGGTCCCAGTATCAAAGTTGAACCCAGCCCACGTACGGGTCGTTTCTGAAGAACCAAAAGAGGCACAAGAAGCACTGTGCTACCTTCTCAGAATAATGTTTTATTTAGGCAGGGAGACTTGCACTGTGCGAATGACCTAAGCGATTTAAGGCGCTAGGGAGGCCTAGGTGGCCTTGAACCTGCCAAAAGACTAGCAGGGCTCAGGAGGAAACTGTTGATTTTCCAGGCTGCATCTAAAAGTCGTGTTTCGGCTTGGCAGAGAGAGACGGCAGGTGTGTAAAGCGAGAAGGAACACGAAGCACAGAGTTGTTTCACTGCAGCTCAGGGTCAGCCCTGAGAGCCACTGGCACTACACCGAGGACTTTCCAGAACTCTGGTCGGGGCACATTGGAAAGATTTGTCAGTCAATCGATCCAAAGAAGAGAACCCTGCCTTGCCTTTCACAGTGCACTCAAAGAGGCGATCCGGAGTACCCAGGTAGCGGCACGGTGCTCAGTCGGCCAAGAAGAGTCACTGAGCACACAGCGTTCTTCCAAGGGACATGGTGAGGCGGCGGGAGTCCTAGCAAGGGCACACTGGCCTTAATGCCCTACTTTCCCTACCGGGGTCATGGAAATCGTTAGTACACGGCCACCCGTGGATGGAAACCCGGACATTACGTTGAGCCTTGGGGGGGGGGGGACAGGTCTGGTTTTCCCGTTATGTGAAGAGGGCTGCCGGAGGCCTCCTGCCACGAATAGGAAACACTGTGTTAATCGAGGAAAGCTGCCTTTCCCTCAGTCGGCATTGCCACTGTGAAGAGATGACGGGCAACCGCATTGGTTTTCACTTAAGTTTGAGGCCGCAGGTGGCCTGCTTTCCCGTTGGGAAAATAACGCTTCCCTCCTTAGGTCCCTATGCCAGACTTGGCACAGCCCATGTACGGGTAGTTTCTGAGCCACGAGAAGAGACTCACGCAGCACCCTGGACCTTCCCTGATCAAACTTTGGCACGAAGGGAGTTCTGCTTGGGCTGAGTGGCGTGACCGACATAATTCCTTGGGTTAGGCCACAGTGTCCTTTTCTCTTACAAAAGCTTAGGCAGTGTTGCAGGGGCAACAATCCGTATGTCAGGCTGCATCTAAAGTCGACTGTCTGCTTGGCGAGCGAGGGCAGGTTGGCGTTCCCAGGAGGAACAGCAAGCAGAGGGTTTCTTCCATTGCAGTTCTGGTTCAGCAGCGGGGACCACTTGCAGTACACCTAAGACCTGCTAGACCTGTGCTCGGGAGGACTTGTGACAGACTGGCAATCCAACTGGGCGACCAAGAGAGCGGTGTTTCGCCTTTCACTCTTCATTCCAAGAGATGATCCGAAGGGCCTAGGTCCCTGTATGTTGGTAGGTCGCCTAAGAAGTGGCATCCGGTACACACTGTGTTTCCATGAGACGTGGTGAGGACGCGGGAGTCCCCGGAGTCCTGAAAAGCACACTAGCGCTTAGCCACTGCTTTGAGGGAGGCTTCCTGGGAAATGCTGCATGCCTGCCTGGCGCTGTGGATGCAATTCCCGGACCTTGCCTTCAGCTTGGCGCTCAGCGTAGCTCTCCTTTTATGGACAGGCGACCCTGGGATGCCTCAGGAGTGGCAGTGGAAACACACTATGTCTCTCAAGAAAAGCCCACTTTCCTTCCAAAGACATGCCAGCATGCAAGCGTGGGCTGCCAGAGCACTGTATTCCAGGCAGCTTTCACGTTGAACCATCCTTCTTGCCAGCTGGGAGGTACTACAGTGCTCTGAAGGTCCCAGTCTCAAAGTTGAACACCGCCCACCTACGTATAGTTTCTCCCGCACCGAAGGGGACACAAGGAGGACTGTGGCACCTCCTCTGAATCACTCTGTAGCCGGGCTGTGGCGCACCGTGCGAATGGCATGAAATATTAGAGGGGCAAGGTCGAGTGAGTTAGGTGTCCCTGCCGCTGCCAAAAGCCTAGCAGTGTGCAGGGGGAAACCGTCCATTTTCCAGACTGCATCTGAAGACGAGTTACTGCTCGCCAGAAAGAGCCGGTAGCTAAATACACCCAGAAAGAACACTACGCACCGGCTTCCTCCTTGCTCCTCAGCGGCAGCACTGAGAGAGACATTAGGCATTACGCCTAAGACCTTCTACACCTCTGTTCGGGGAGCACTTTTGAATGTCTTGGCTCTCTAGCTATCCAACAAAGGAAAGAGTGTGTTGCCTCTCACTCGGCATGCAAAGAGATGATCCGGAGGGCTTTGGTCGCGGCGCGGTGCTCAGGGGGCCTAGAAGAGAACTCGGTACACAGTGTTCTTCCAGGGGACATGCTGAGGCAGCGGGGGTCCAGGGAAAGGCACACGAACCTTCATGCACTACTTGCCTAGGGTTTCGTGGAAAGCCTCTGCACGCGTCAGTTCGTCGATGGACTACCTGAACCTTACTTGGGTCCTTGTGGAAGAGCATAGTGTTCCCTTTATGTATATAGGGCGCCGGGAGGCCTCCTGCACGGTACAGAAAACAGAGTGTTTCTCTAGGAGAGCTCCCTTTCCCTCACATAGCCATTCTACTTGTGAAGAGAACACGAGCAACCACACTGTGTCGCAGGACACTTTGAGGCCACAATTTCAGCTCTCCCGCTGGGAAAGTAATGCTCTTCGCTCTAGGTAACCGATATCAAAATTGAACCCAGCACATGCACCTGTAGTTTCTGACCAACCAAGAGAGACTCAGGCAGCACGCTGGACCTGCCCTGAGAAAACTTGGGCGCCAAGGGGGGCTCTGCACGGGCTGAATGGCTTCAAGGACATAATTCCCGGGGATAGGCCAAATGGTCCCTGTAGCTCAGAAACCCCGAGGTAGCGTTCAGGGGCAAATTGTACGTTTGTCGGGCTGCCTCTGTAGTCGGCCTTCTGCTTGGCAGAGAGAGACGGCAGGTAAGTGTTCCCAGTATGAACAATAAACACAGCGTTCGTTCATGGCAGCAGTGGTTCAGCAGTGGGGACCTTTTGCATTACACCTGAGACCCTGCTAGGCCTGTGTTCGGGAGGCCTGTTGAAAGCCTGGCAATCTCCATGGGCAGCGAAGAGAGGGCAGAGCGTTGCCTTTCCTTCTTCATGCAGAGAAATGGTCCGAAGGGCCTTAGGGACCTGTGTTTGGGTAGGTCGCCCAGGAAGAGACATTGGGTACACAGTGTTTTTCCACGCCCAGGTGGTGAGGACCCAGGAGTCCTAGGAGTCCTGAACGGCACGCTAGCGTTAAGCCACTGCCATGGCTAAGGCTTCTGGGCAAATGCTGCATGCCTGCCAGCATTGCGGATGCCGTCCTGGACTTTGTTTGGATCTTCGTGATCCGTGTAGCTCGCCCTTTATGTAAAGGGGGCTCTGGCAGGCCTCAGGCAAGGAAGTGGAAACACATTTTGTCTTTCCTGTAAAGCACCCTTTCTTTGAGACCCATTCCAGCACGCAAGGAAGGACTCGTAGAACGCTGTGTGTAGGCACCTTGGAGGCTACGAGGATTCCTCGTTCAACTAGGGAATTCCTCCGTTTCTCATAAGGTCCCAGTATCAAAGTTGAACCCAGCCCACGTACGGGTCGTTTCTGAAGAACCAAAAGAGGCACAAGAAGCACTGTGCTACCTTCTCAGAATAATGTTTTATTTAGGCAGGGAGACTTGCACTGTGCGAATGACCTAAGCGATTTAAGGCGCTAGGGAGGCCTAGGTGGCCTTGAACCTGCCAAAAGACTAGCAGGGCTCAGGAGGAAACTGTGGATTTTCCAGGCTGCATCTAAAAGTCGTGTTTCGGCTTGGCAGAGAGAGACGGCAGGTGTGTAAAGCGAGAAGAAACACGAAGCACAGAGTTGTTTCACTGCAGCTCAGGGTCAGCCCTGAGAGCCACTGGCACTACACCGAGGACTTTCCAGAACTCTGGTCGGGGCACATTGGAAAGATTTGTCAGTCTATCGATCCAACGAAGAGAACCCTGCCTTGCCTTTCACAGTGCACTCAAAGAGCCGATCCGGAGTACCCAGGTAGCGGCACGGTGCTCAGTCGGCCAAGAAGAGTCACTGAGCACACAGGGTTCTTCCAAGGGACATGGTGAGGCGGCGGGAGACCTAGCAAGGGCACACTGGCCTTAATGCCCTACTTTCCCTACCGGGGTCATGGAAATCGTTAGTACACGGCCACCCGTGGATGGAAACCCGGACATTACGTTGAGCCTTGGGGGGGGGGGGGGGGACAGGTCTGGTTTTCCCGTTATGTGAAGAGGGCTGCCGGAGGCCTCCTGCCATGAATAGGAAACACTGTGTTAATCGAGGAAAGCTGCCTTTCCCTCAGTCGGCATTGCCACTGTGAAGAGATGACGGGCAACCGCATTGGTTTTCACTTAAGTTTGAGGCCGCAGGTGGCCTGCTTTCCCGTTGGGAAAATAACGCTTCCCTCCTTAGGTCCCTATGCCAGACTTGGCACAGCCCATGTACGGGTAGTTTCTGAGCCACGAGAAGAGACTCACGCAGCACCCTGGACCTTCCCTGATAAAACTTTGGCACGAAGGGAGTTCTGCTTGGGCTGAGTGGCGTGACCGACATAATTCCTTGGGTTAGGCCACAGTGTCCTTTTCTCTTACAAAAGCTTAGGCAGTGTTGCAGGGGCAACAATCCGTATGTCAGGCTGCATCTAAAGTCGACTGTCTGCTTGGCGAGCGAGGGCAGGTTGGCGTTCCCAGGAGGAACAGCAAGCAGAGGGTTTCTTCCATTGCAGTTCTGGTTCAGCAGCGGGGACCACTTGCAGTACACCTAAGACCTGCTAGACCTGTGCTCGGGAGGACTTGTGACAGACTGGCAATCCAACTGGGCGACCAAGAGAGCGGTGTTTCGCCTTTCACTCCTCATTCCAAGAGATGATCCGAAGGGCCTAGGTCCCTGTATGTTGGTAGGTCGCCTAAGAAGTGGCATCCGGTACACACTGTGTTTCCATGAGACGTGGTGAGGACGCGGGAGTCCCCGGAGTCCTGAAAAGCACACTAGCGCTTAGCCACTGCTTTGAGTGAGGCTTCCTGGGAAATGCTGCATGCCTGCCTGGCGCTGTGGATGCAATTCCCGGACCTTGCCTTCAGCTTGGCGCTCAGCGTAGCTCTCCTTTTATGGACAGGCGACCCTGGGATGCCTCAGGAGTGGCAGTGGAAACACACTATGTCTCTCAAGAAAAGCCCACTTTCCTTCCAAAGACATGCCAGCATGCAAGCGTGGGCTGACAGAGCACTGTATTCCAGGCAGCTTTCACGTTGAACCATCCTTCTTGCCAGCTGGGAGGTACTACGGTGCTCTGAAGGTCCCAGTCTCAAAGTTGAACACCGCCCACCTACGTATAGGTTCTCCCGCACCGAAGGGGACACAAGGAGGACTGTGGCACCTCCTCTGAATCACTCTGTAGCCGGGCTGTGGCGCACCGTGCGAATGGCATGAAATATTAGAGGGGCAAGGTCGAGTGAGTTAGGTGTCCCTGCCGCTGCCAAAAGCCTAGCAGTGTGCAGGGGGAAACCGTCCATTTTCCAGACTGCATCTGAAGACGAGTTACTGCTCGCCAGAAAGAGCCGGTAGCTAAATACACCCAGAAAGAACACTACGCACCGGCTTCCTCCTTGCTCCTCAGCGGCAGCACTGAGGGAGACATTAGGCATTACGCCTAAGACCTTCTACACCTCTGTTCGGGGAGCACTTTTGAATGTCTTGGCTATCTAGCTATCCAACAAAGGAAAGAGTGTGTTGCCTCTCACTCGGCATGCAAAGAGATGATCCGGAGGGCTTTGGTCGCGGCGCGGTGCTCAGGGGGCCTAGAAGAGAACTCGGTACACAGTGTTCTTCCAGGGGACATGCTGAGGCAGCGGGGGTCCAGGGAAAGGCACACGAACCTTCATGCACTACTTGCCTAGGGTTTCGTGGAAAGCCTCTGCACGCGTCAGTTCGTCGATGGACTACCTGAACCTCACTTGGGTCCTTGTGGAAGAGCATAGTGTTCCCTTTATGTATATAGGGCGCCGGGAGGCCTCCTGCACGGTACAGAAAACAGAGTGTTTCTCTAGGAGAGCTCCCTTTCCCTCACATAGCCATTCTACTTGTGAAGAGAACACGAGCAACCACACTGTCGCAGGACACTTTGAGGCCACAATTTCAGCTCTCCCGCTGGGAAAGTAATGCTCTTCGCTCTAGGTAACCGATATCAAAATTGAACCCAGCACATGCACCTGTAGTTTCTGACCAACCAAGAGAGACTCAGGCAGCACGCTGGACCTGCCCTGAGAAAACTTGGGCGCCAAGGGGGGCCCTGCACGGGCTGAATGGCTTCAAGGACATAATTCCCGGGGATAGGCCAAATGGTCCCTGTAGCTCAGAAACCCCGAGGTAGCGTTCGCGGCAAATTGTACGTTTGTCGGGCTGCCTCTGTAGTCGGCCTTCTGCTTGGCAGAGAGCGACGGCAGGTAAGTGTTCCCAGTATGAACAATAAACACAGCGTTCGTTCATGGCAGCAGTGGTTCAGCAGTGGGGACCTTTTGCATTACACCTGAGACCCTGCTAGGCCTGTGTTCGGGAGGCCTGTTGAAAGCCTGGCAATCTCCATGGGCAGCGAAGAGAGGGCAGAGCGTTGCCTTTCCTTCTTCATGCAGAGAAATGGTCCGAAGGGCCTTAGGGACCTGTGTTTGGGTAGGTCGCCCAGGAAGAGACATTGGGTACACAGTGTTTTTCCACGCCCAGGTGGTGAGGACCCAGGAGTCCTAGGAGTCCTGAACGGCACGCTAGCGTTAAGCCACTGCCATGGCTAAGGCTTCTGGGCAAATGCTGCATGCCTGCCAGCATTGCGGATGCCGTCCTGGAGTTTGTTTGGATCTTCGTGATCCGTGTAGCTCGCCCTTTATGTAAAGGGGGCTCTGGCAGGCCTCAGGCAAGGAAGTGGAAACACCTTTTGTCTTTCCTGTAAAGCACCCTTTCCTTTGAGACCCATTCCAGCACGCAAGGAAGGACTCGCAGAACGCTGTGTGTAGGCACCTTGGAGGCTACGAGGATTCCTCGTTCAACTAGGGAATTCCTCCGTTTCTCATAAGGTCCCAGTATCAAAGTTGAACCCAGCCCACGTACGGGTCGTTTCTGAAGAACCAAAAGAGGCACAAGAAGCACTGTGCTACCTTCTCAGAATAATGTTTTATTTAGGCAGGGAGACTTGCACTGTGCGAATGACCTAAGCGATTTAAGGCGCTAGGGAGGCCTAGGTGGCCTTGAACCTGCCAAAAGACTAGCAGGGCTCAGGAGGAAACTGTTGATTTTCCAGGCTGCATCTAAAAGTCGTGTTTCGGCTTGGCAGAGAGAGACGGCAGGTGTGTAAAGCGAGAAGGAACACGAAGCACAGAGTTGTTTCACTGCAGCTCAGGGTCAGCCCTGAGAGCCACTGGCACTACACCGAGGACTTTCCAGAACTCTGGTCGGGGCACATTGGAAAGATTTGTCAGTCTATCGATCCAACGAAGAGAACCCTGCCTTGCCTTTCACAGTGCACTCAAAGAGCCGATCCGGAGTACCCAGGTAGCGGCACGGTGCTCAGTCGGCCAAGAAGAGTCACTGAGCACACAGCGTTCTTCCAAGGGACATGGTGAGGCGGCGGGAGTCCTGGGAAGGGTACACTGGCCTTAATGCCCTACTTTCCCTACCGGGGTCATGGAAATCGTTAGTACACGGCCACCCGTGGATGGAAACCCGGACATTACGTTGAGCCTTGGGCGGGGGGGGGGACAGGTCTGGTTTTCCCGTTATGTGAAGAGGGCTGCCGGAGGCCTCCTGCCACGAATAGGAAACACTGTGTTAATCGAGGAAAGCTGCCTTTCCCTCAGTCGGCATTGCCACTGTGAAGAGATGACGGGCAACCGCATTGGTTTTCACTTAAGTTTGAGGCCGCAGGTGGCCTGCTTTCCCGTTGGGAAAATAACGCTTCCCTCCTTAGGTCCCTATGCCAGACTTGGCACAGCCCATGTACGGGTAGTTTCTGAGCCACGAGAAGAGACTCACGCAGCACCCTGGACCTTCCCTGATAAAACTTTGGCACGAAGGGAGTTCTGCTTGGGCTGAGTGGCGTGACCGACATAATTCCTTGGGTTAGGCCACAGTGTCCTTTTCTCTTACAAAAGCTTAGGCAGTGTTGCAGGGGCAACAAGTCCGTATGTCAGGCTGCATGTAAAGTCGACTGTCTGCTTGGCGAGCGAGGGCAGGTTGGCGTTCCCAGGAGGAACAGCAAGCAGAGGGTTTCTTCCATTGCAGTTCTGGTTCAGCAGCGGGGACCACTTGCAGTACACCTAAGACCTGCTAGACCTGTGCTCGGGAGGACTTGTGACAGACTGGCAATCCAACTGGGCGACCAAGAGAGCGGTGTTTCGCCTTTCAATCTTCATTCCAAGAGATGATCCGAAGGGCCTAGGTCCCTGTATGTTGGTAGGTCGCCTAAGAAGTGGCATCCGGTACACACTGTGTTTCCATGAGACGTGGTGAGGACGCGGGAGTCCCCGGAGTCCTGAAAAGCACACTAGCGCTTAGCCACTGCTTTGAGGGAGGCTTCCTGGGAAATGCTGCATGCCTGCCTGGCGCTGTGGATGCAATTCCCGGACCTTGCCTTCAGCTTGGCGCTCAGCGTAGCTCTCCTTTTATGGACAGGCGACCCTGGGATGCCTCAGGAGTGGCAGTGGAAACACACTATGTCTCTCAAGAAAAGCCCACTTTCCTTCCAAAGACATGCCAGCATGCAAGCGTCGGCTGACAGAGCACTGTATTCCAGGCAGCTTTCACGTTGAACCATCCTTCTTGCCAGCTGGGAGGTACTACAGTGCTCTGAAGGTCCCAGTCTCAAAGTTGAACACCGCCCACCTACGTATAGGTTCTCCCGCACCGAAGGGGACACAAGGAGGACTGTGGCACCTCCTCTGAATCACTCTGTAGCCGGGCTGTGGCGCACCGTGCGAATGGCATGAAATATTAGAGGGGCAAGGTCGAGTGAGTTAGGTGTCCCTGCCGCTGCCAAAAGCCTAGCAGTGTGCAAGGGGAAACCGTCCATTTTCCAGACTGCATCTAAAGTCGAGTTACTGCTCGCCAGAAAGAGCCGGTAGCTAAGTACACCCAGAAAGAACACTACGCACCGGCTTCCTCCTTGCTCCTCAGCGGCAGCACTGAGAGAGACATTAGGCATTACGCCTAAGACCTTCTACACCTCTGTTCGGGGAGCACTTTTGAATGTCTTGGCTCTCTAGCTATCCAACAAAGGAAAGAGTGTGTTGCCTCTCACTCGGCATGCAAAGAGATGATCCGGAGGGCTTTGGTCGCGGCGCGGTGCTCAGGGGGCCTAGAAGAGAACTCGGTACACAGTGTTCTTCCAGGGGACATGCTGAGGCAGCGGGGGTCCAGGGAAAGGCACACGAACCTTCATGCACTACTTGCCTAGGGTTTCGTGGAAAGCCTCTGCACGCGTCAGTTCGTGGATGGACTACCTGAACCTTACTTGGGTCCTTGTGGAAGAGCATAGTGTTCCCTTTATGTATATAGGGCGCCGGGAGGCCTCCTGCACGGTACAGAAAACAGAGTGATTCTCTAGGAGAGCTCCCTTTCCCTCACATAGCCATTCTACTTGTGAAGAGAACACGAGCAACCACACTGTGTCGCAGGACATTTTGAGACCGCACTTTCAGCTCTCCCGCTGGGAAAGTAATGCTCTTCGCTCTAGGTAACCGATATCAAAATTGAACCCAGCACATGCACCTGTAGTTTCTGACCGACCAAGAGAGACTCAGGCAGCACGCTGGACCTGCCCTGAGAAAACTTGAGCGCCAAGGGGGGCCCTGCACGGGCTGAATGGCTTCAAGGACATAATTCCCGGGGATAGGCCAAATGGTCCCTGTAGCTCAGAAACCCCGAGGTAGCGTTCAGGGGCAAATTGTACGTTTGTCGGGCTGCCTCTGTAGTCGGCCTTCTGCTTGGCAGAGAGAGACGGCAGGTAAGTGTTCCCAGTATGAACAATAAACACAGCGTTCGTTCATGGCAGCAGTGGTTCAGCAGTGGGGACCTTTTGCATTACACCTGAGACCCTGCTAGGCCTGTGTTCGGGAGGCCTGTTGAAAGCCTGGCAATCTCCATGGGCAGCGAAGAGAGGGCAGAGCGTTGCCTTTCCTTCTTCATGCAGAGAAATGGTCCGAAGGGCCTTAGGGACCTGTGTTTGGGTAGGTCGCCCAGGAAGAGACATTGGGTACACAGTGTTTTTCCACGCCCAGGTGGTGAGGACCCAGGAGTCCTAGGAGTCCTGAACGGCACGCTAGCGTTAAGCCACTGCCATGGCTAAGGCTTCTGGGCAAATGCTGCATGCCTGCCAGCATTGCGGATGCCGTCCTGGACTTTGTTTGGATCTTCGTGATCCGTGTAGCTCGCCCTTTATGTAAAGGGGGCTCTGGCAGGCCTCAGGCAAGGAAGTGGAAACACCTTTTGTCTTTCCTGTAAAGCACCCTTTCCTTTGAGACCCATTCCAGCACGCAAGGAAGGACTCGCAGAACGCTGTGTGTAGGCACCTTGGAGGCTACGAGGATTCCTCGTTCAACTAGGGAATTCCTCCGTTTCTCATAAGGTCCCAGTATCAAAGTTGAACCCAGCCCACGTACGGGTCGTTTCTGAAGAACCAAAAGAGGCACAAGAAGCACTGTGCTACCTTCTCAGAATAATGTTTTATTTAGGCAGGGAGACTTGCACTGTGCGAATGACCTAAGCGATTTAAGGCGCTAGGGAGGCCTAGGTGGCCTTGAACCTGCCAAAAGACTAGCAGGGCTCAGGAGGAAACTGTTGATTTTCCAGGCTGCATCTAAAAGTCGTGTTTCGGCTTGGCAGAGAGAGACGGCAGGTGTGTAAAGCGAGAAGGAACACGAAGCACAGAGTTGCTTCACTGCAGCTCAGGGTCAGCCCTGAGAGCCACTGGCACTACACCGAGGACTTTCCAGAACTCTGGTCGGGGCACATTGGAAAGATTTGTCAGTCTATCGATCCAACGAAGAAAACACTGCCTTGCCTTTCACAGTGCACTCAAAGAGCCGATCCGGAGTACCCAGGTAGCGGCACGGTGCTCAGTCGGCCAAGAAGAGTCACTGAGCACACAGCGTTCTTCCAAGGGACATGGTGAGGCGGCGGGAGTCCTGGGAAGGGCACACTGGCCTTAATGCCCTACTTTCCCTACCGGGGTCATGGAAATCGTTAGTACACGGCCACCCGTGGATGGAAACCCGGACATTACGTTGAGCCTTGGGCGGGGGGGGGGACAGGTCTGGTTTTCCCGTTATGTGAAGAGGGCTGCCGGAGGCCTCCTGCCACGAACAGGAAACACTGTGTTAATCGAGGAAAGCTGCCTTTCCCTCAGTCGGCATTGCCACTGTGAAGAGATGACGGGCAACCGCATTGGTTTTCACTTAAGTTTGAGGCCGCAGGTGGCCTGCTTTCCCGTTGGGAAAATAACGCTTCCCTCCTTAGGTCCCTATGCCAGACTTGGCACAGCCCATGTACGGGTAGTTTCTGAGCCACGAGAAGAGACTCACGCAGCACCCTGGACCTTCCCTGATAAAACTTTGGCACGAAGGGAGTTCTGCTTGGGCTGAGTGGCGTGACCGACATAATTCCTTGGGTTAGGCCACAGTGTCCTTTTCTCTTACAAAAGCTTAGGCAGTGTTGAAGGGGCAACAATCCGTATGTCAGGCTGCATCTAAAGTCGACTGTCTGCTTGGCGAGCGAGGGCAGGTTGGCGTTCCCAGGAGGAACAGCAAGCAGAGGGTTTCTTCCATTGCAGTTCTGGTTCAGCAGCGGGGACCACTTGCAGTACACCTAAGACCTTCTAGACCTGTGCTCGGGAGGACTTGTGACAGACTGGCAATCCAACTGGGCGACCAAGAGAGCGGTGTTTCGCCTTTCACTCTTCATTCCAAGAGATGATCCGAAGGGCCTAGGTCCCTGTATGTTGGTAGGTCACCTAAGAAGTGGCATCCCGTACACACTGTGTTTCCATGAGACGTGGTGAGGACGCGGGAGTCCCCGGAGTCCTGAAAAGCACACTAGCGCTTAGCCACTGCTTTGAGGGAGGCTTCCTGGGAAATGCTGCATGCCTGCCTGGCGCTGTGGATGCAATTCCCGGACCTTGCCTTCAGCTTGGCGCTCAGCGTAGCTCTCCTTTTATGGACAGGCGACCCTGGGATGCCTCAGGAGTGGCAGTGGAAACACACTATGTCTCTCAAGAAAAGCCCACTTTCCTTCCAAAGACATGCCAGCATGCAAGCGTCGGCTGACAGAGCACTGTATTCCAGGCAGCTTTCACGTTGAACCATCCTTCTTGCCAGCTGGGAGGTACTACAGTGCTCTGAAGGTCCCAGTCTCAAAGTTGAACACCGCCCACCTACGTATAGGTTCTCCCGCACCGAAGGGGACACAAGGAGGACTGTGGCACCTCCTCTGAATCACTTTGTAGCCGGGCTGTGGCGCACCGTGCGAATGGCATGAAATATTAGAGGGGCAAGGTCGAGTGAGTTAGGTGTCCCTGCCGCTGCCAAAAGCCTAGCAGTGTGCAGGGGGAAACCGTCCATTTTCCAGACTGCATCTGAAGACGAGTTACTGCTCGCCAGAAAGAGCCGGTAGCTAAATACACCCAGAAAGAACACTACGCACCGGCTTCCTCCTTGCTCCTCAGCGGCAGCACTGAGGGAGACATTAGGCATTACGCCTAAGACCTTCTACACCTCTGTTCGGGGAGCACTTTTGAATGTCTTGGCTATCTAGCTATCCAACAAAGGAAAGAGTGTGTTGCCTCTCACTCGGCATGCAAAGAGATGATCCGGAGGGCTTTGGTCGCGGCGCGGTGCTCAGGGGGCCTAGAAGAGAACTCGGTACACAGTGTTCTTCCAGGGGACATGCTGAGGCAGCGGGGGTCCAGGGAAAGGCACACGAACCTTCATGCACTACTTGCCTAGGGTTTCGTGGAAAGCCTCTGCACGCGTCAGTTCGTGGATGGACTACCTGAACCTTACTTGGGTCCTTGTGGAAGAGCATAGTGTTCCCTTTATGTATATAGGGCGCCGGGAGGCCTCCTGCACGGTACAGAAAACAGAGTGTTTCTCTAGGAGAGCTCCCTTTCCCTCACATAGCCATTCTACTTGTGAAGAGAACACGAGCAACCACACTGTGTCGCAGGACACTTTGAGGCCACAATTTCAGCTCTCCCGCTGGGAAAGTAATGCTCTTCGCTCTAGGTAACCGATATCAAAATTGAACCCAGCACATGCACCTGTAGTTTCTGACCAACCAAGAGAGACTCAGGCAGCACGCTGGACCTGCCCTGAGAAAACTTGGGCGCCAAGGGGGGCTCTGCACGGGCTGAATGGCTTCAAGGACATAATTCCCGGGGATAGGCCAAATGGTCCCTGTAGCTCAGAAACCCCGAGGTAGCGTTCGGGGCAAATTGTACGTTTGTCGGGCTGCCTCTGTAGTCGGCCTTCTGCTTGGCAGAGAGAGACGGCAGGTAAGTGTTCCCAGTATGAACAATAAACACAGCGTTCGTTCATGGCAGCAGTGGTTCAGCAGTGGGGACCTTTTGCATTACACCTGAGACCCTGCTAGGCCTGTGTTCGGGAGGCCTGTTGAAAGCCTGGCAATCTCCATGGGCAGCGAAGAGAGGGCAGAGCGTTGCCTTTCCTTCTTCATGCAGAGAAATGGTCCGAAGGGCCTTAGGGACCTGTGTTTGGGTAGGTCGCCCAGGAAGAGACATTGGGTACACAGTGTTTTTCCACGCCCAGGTGGTGAGGACCCAGGAGTCCTAGGAGTCCTGAACGGCACGCTAGCGTTAAGCCACTGCCATGGCTAAGGCTTCTGGGCAAATGCTGCATGCCTGCCAGCATTGCGGATGCCGTCCTGGACTTTGTTTGGATCTTCGTGATCCGTGTAGCTCGCCCTTTATGTAAAGGGGGCTCTGGCAGGCCTCAGGCAAGGAAGTGGAAACACCTTTTGTCTTTCCTGTAAAGCACCCTTTCCTTTGAGACCCATTCCAGCACGCAAGGAAGGACTCGCAGAACGCTGTGTGTAGGCACCTTGGAGGCTACGAGGATTCCTCGTTCAACTAGGGAATTCCTCCGTTTCTCATAAGGTCCCAGTATCAAAGTTGAACCCAGCCCACGTACGGGTCGTTTCTGAAGAACCAAAAGAGGCACAAGAAGCACTGTGCTACCTTCTCAGAATAATGTTTTATTTAGGCAGGGAGACTTGCACTGTGCGAATGACCTAAGCGATTTAAGGCGCTAGGGAGGCCTAGGTGGCCTTGAACCTGCCAAAAGACTAGCAGGGCTCAGGAGGAAACTGTTGATTTTCCAGGCTGCATCTAAAAGTCGTGTTTCGGCTTGGCAGAGAGAGACGGCAGGTGTGTAAAGCGAGAAGGAACACGAAGCACAGAGTTGTTTCACTGCAGCTCAGGGTCAGCCCTGAGAGCCACTGGCACTACACCGAGGACTTTCCAGAACTCTGGTCGGGGCACATTGGAAAGATTTGTCAGTCAATCGATCCAAAGAAGAGAACCCTGCCTTGCCTTTCACAGTGCACTCAAAGAGGCGATCCGGAGTACCCAGGTAGCGGCACGGTGCTCAGTCGGCCAAGAAGAGTCACTGAGCACACAGCGTTCTTCCAAGGGACATGGTGAGGCGGCGGGAGTCCTAGCAAGGGCACACTGGCCTTAATGCCCTACTTTCCCTACCGGGGTCATGGAAATCGTTAGTACACGGCCACCCGTGGATGGAAACCCGGACATTACGTTGAGCCTTGGGGGGGGGGGGACAGGTCTGGTTTTCCCGTTATGTGAAGAGGGCTGCCGGAGGCCTCCTGCCACGAATAGGAAACACTGTGTTAATCGAGGAAAGCTGCCTTTCCCTCAGTCGGCATTGCCACTGTGAAGAGATGACGGGCAACCGCATTGGTTTTCACTTAAGTTTGAGGCCGCAGGTGGCCTGCTTTCCCGTTGGGAAAATAACGCTTCCCTCCTTAGGTCCCTATGCCAGACTTGGCACAGCCCATGTACGGGTAGTTTCTGAGCCACGAGAAGAGACTCACGCAGCACCCTGGACCTTCCCTGATCAAACTTTGGCACGAAGGGAGTTCTGCTTGGGCTGAGTGGCGTGACCGACATAATTCCTTGGGTTAGGCCACAGTGTCCTTTTCTCTTACAAAAGCTTAGGCAGTGTTGCAGGGGCAACAATCCGTATGTCAGGCTGCATCTAAAGTCGACTGTCTGCTTGGCGAGCGAGGGCAGGTTGGCGTTCCCAGGAGGAACAGCAAGCAGAGGGTTTCTTCCATTGCAGTTCTGGTTCAGCAGCGGGGACCACTTGCAGTACACCTAAGACCTGCTAGACCTGTGCTCGGGAGGACTTGTGACAGACTGGCAATCCAACTGGGCGACCAAGAGAGCGGTGTTTCGCCTTTCACTCTTCATTCCAAGAGATGATCCGAAGGGCCTAGGTCCCTGTATGTTGGTAGGTCGCCTAAGAAGTGGCATCCGGTACACACTGTGTTTCCATGAGACGTGGTGAGGACGCGGGAGTCCCCGGAGTCCTGAAAAGCACACTAGCGCTTAGCCACTGCTTTGAGGGAGGCTTCCTGGGAAATGCTGCATGCCTGCCTGGCGCTGTGGATGCAATTCCCGGACCTTGCCTTCAGCTTGGCGCTCAGCGTAGCTCTCCTTTTATGGACAGGCGACCCTGGGATGCCTCAGGAGTGGCAGTGGAAACACACTATGTCTCTCAAGAAAAGCCCACTTTCCTTCCAAAGACATGCCAGCATGCAAGCGTGGGCTGCCAGAGCACTGTATTCCAGGCAGCTTTCACGTTGAACCATCCTTCTTGCCAGCTGGGAGGTACTACAGTGCTCTGAAGGTCCCAGTCTCAAAGTTGAACACCGCCCACCTACGTATAGTTTCTCCCGCACCGAAGGGGACACAAGGAGGACTGTGGCACCTCCTCTGAATCACTCTGTAGCCGGGCTGTGGCGCACCGTGCGAATGGCATGAAATATTAGAGGGGCAAGGTCGAGTGAGTTAGGTGTCCCTGCCGCTGCCAAAAGCCTAGCAGTGTGCAGGGGGAAACCGTCCATTTTCCAGACTGCATCTGAAGACGAGTTACTGCTCGCCAGAAAGAGCCGGTAGCTAAATACACCCAGAAAGAACACTACGCACCGGCTTCCTCCTTGCTCCTCAGCGGCAGCACTGAGGGAGACATTAGGCATTACGCCTAAGACCTTCTACACCTCTGTTCGGGGAGCACTTTTGAATGTCTTGGCTATCTAGCTATCCAACAAAGGAAAGAGTGTGTTGCCTCTCACTCGGCATGCAAAGAGATGATCCGGAGGGCTTTGGTCGCGGCGCGGTGCTCAGGGGGCCTAGAAGAGAACTCGGTACACAGTGTTCTTCCAGGGGACATACTGAGGCAGCGGGGGTCCAGGGAAAGGCACACGAACCTTCATGCACTACTTGCCTAGGGTTTCGTGGAAAGCCTCTGCACGCGTCAGTTCGTCGATGGACTACCTGAACCTCACTTGGGTCCTTGTGGAAGAGCATAGTGTTCCCTTTATGTATATAGGGCGCCGGGAGGCCTCCTGCACGGTACAGAAAACAGAGTGTTTCTCTAGGAGAGCTCCCTTTCCCTCACATAGCCATTCTACTTGTGAAGAGAACACGAGCAACCACACTGTGTCGCAGGACACTTTGAGGCCGCACTTTCAGCTCTCCCGCTGGGAAAGTAATGCTCTTCGCTCTAGGTAACCGATATCAAAATTGAACCCAGCACATGCACCTGTAGTTTCTGACCAACCAAGAGAGACTCAGGCAGCACGCTGGACCTGCCCTGAGAAAACTTGAGCGCCAAGGGGGGCCCTGCATGGGCTGAATGGCTTCAAGGACATAATTCCCGGGGATAGGCCAAATGGTCCCTGTAGCTCAGAAACCCCGAGGTAGCGTTCAGGGGCAAATTGTACGTTTGTCGGGCTGCCTCTGTAGTCGGCCTTCTGCTTGGCAGAGAGAGACGGCAGGTAAGTGTTCCCAGTATGAACAATAAACACAGCGTTCGTTCATGGCAGCAGTGGTTCAGCAGTGGGGACCTTTTGCATTACACCTGAGACCCTGCTAGGCCTGTGTTCGGGAGGCCTGTTGAAAGCCTGGCAATCTCCATGGGCAGCGAAGAGAGGGCAGAGCGTTGCCTTTCCTTCTTCATGCAGAGAAATGGTCCGAAGGGCCTTAGGGACCTGTGTTTGGGTAGGTCGCCCAGGAAGAGACATTGGGTACACAGTGTTTTTCCACGCCCAGGTGGTGAGGACCCAGGAGTCCTAGGAGTCCTGAACTGCACGCTAGCCTTAAGCCACTGCCATGGCTAAGGCTTTTGGGCAAATGCTGCATGCCTGCCAGCATTGCGGATGCCGTCCTGGACATTGTTTGGATCTTCGTGATCCGTGTAGCTCGCCCTTTATGTAAAGGGGGCTCTGGCAGGCCTCAGGCAAGGAAGTGGAAACACCTTTTGTCTTTCCTGTAAAGCACCCTTTCCTTTGAGACCCATTCCAGCACGCAAGGAAGGACTCGCAGAACGCTTTGTGTAGGCACCTTGGAGGCTACGAGGATTCCTCGTTCAACTAGGGAATTCCTCCGTTTCTCATAAGGTCCCAGTATCAAAGTTGAACCCAGCCCACGTACGGGTCGTTTCTGAAGAACCAAAAGAGGCACAAGAAGCACTGTGCTACCTTCTCAGAATAATGTTTTATTTAGGCAGGGAGACTTGCTCTGTGCGAATGACCTAAGCGATTTAAGGCGCTAGGGAGGCCTAGGTGGCCTTGAACCTGCCAAAAGACTAGCAGGGCTCAGGAGGAAACTGTTGATTTTCCAGGCTGCATCTAAAAGTCGTGTTTCGGCTTGGCAGAGAGAGACGGCAGGTGTGTAAAGCGAGAAGGAACACGAAGCACAGAGTTGTTTCACTGCAGCTCAGGGTCAGCCCTGAGAGCCACTGGCACTACACCGAGGACTTTCCAGAACTCTGGTCGGGGCACATTGGAAAGATTTGTCAGTCTATCGATCCAACGAAGAGAACCCTGCCTTGCCTTTCACAGTGCACTCAAAGAGGCGATCCGGAGTACCCAGGTAGCGGCACGGTGCTCAGTCGGCCAAGAAGAGTCACTAAGCACACAGCGTTCTTCCAAGGGACATGGTGAGGCGGCGGGAGTCCTAGCAAGGGCACACTGGCCTTAATGCCCTACTTTCCCTACCGGGGTCATGGAAATCGTTAGTACACGGCCACCCGTGGATGGAAACCCGGACATTACGTTGAGCCTTGGGGGGGGGGGACAGGTCTGGTTTTCCCGTTATGTGAAGAGGGCTGCCGGAGGCCTCCTGCCACAAATAGGAAACACTGTGTTAATCGAGGAAAGCTGCCTTTCCCTCAGTCGGCATTGCCACTGTGAAGAGATGACGGGCAACCGCATTGGTTTTCACTTAAGTTTGAGGCCGCAGGTGGCCTGCTTTCCCGTTGGGAAAATAACGCTTCCCTCCTTAGGTCCCTATGCCAGACTTGGCACAGCCCATGTACGGGTAGTTTCTGAGCCACGAGAAGAGACTCACGCAGCACCCTGGACCTTCCCTGATCAAACTTTGGCACGAAGGGAGTTCTGCTTGGGCTGAGTGGCGTGACCGACATAATTCCTTGGGTTAGGCCACAGTGTCCTTTTCTCTTACAAAAGCTTAGGCAGTGTTGCAGGGGCAACAATCCGTATGTCAGGCTGCATCTAAAGTCGACTGTCTGCTTGGCGAGCGAGGGCAGGTTGGCGTTCCCAGGAGGAACAGCAAGCAGAGGGTTTCTTCCATTGCAGTTCTGGTTCAGCAGCGGGGACCACTTGCAGTACACCTAAGACCTGCTAGACCTGTGCTCGGGAGGACTTGTGACAGACTGGCAATCCAACTGGGCGACCAAGAGAGCGGTGTTTCGCCTTTCACTCCTCATTCCAAGAGATGATCCGAAGGGCCTAGGTCCCTGTATGTTGGTAGGTCGCCTAAGAAGTGGCATCCGGTACACACTGTGTTTCCATGAGACGTGGTGAGGACGCGGGAGTCCCCGGAGTCCTGAAAAGCACACTAGCGCTTAGCCACTGCTTTGAGGGAGGCTTCCTGGGAAATGCTGCATGCCTGCCTGGCGCTGTGGATGCAATTCCCGGACCTTGCCTTCAGCTTGGCGCTCAGCGTAGCTCTCCTTTTATGGACAGGCGACCCTGGGATGCCTCAGGAGTGGCAGTGGAAACACACTATGTCTCTCAAGAAAAGCCCACTTTCCTTCCAAAGACATGCCAGCATGCAAGCGTCGGCTGACAGAGCACTGTATTCCAGGCAGCTTTCACGTTGAACCATCCTTCTTGCCAGCTGGGAGGTACTACAGTGCTCTGAAGGTCCCAGTCTCAAAGTTGAACACCGCCCACCTACGTATAGGTTCTCCCGCACCGAAGGGGACACAAGGAGGACTGTGGCACCTCCTCTGAATCACTCTGTAGCCGGGCTGTGGCGCACCGTGCGAATGGCATGAAATATTAGAGGGGCAAGGTCGAGTGAGTTAGGTGTCCCTGCCGCTGCCAAAAGCCTAGCAGTGTGCAAGGGGAAACCGTCCATTTTCCAGACTGCATCTAAAGTCGAGTTACTGCTCGCCAGAAAGAGCCGGTAGCTAAGTACACCCAGAAAGAACACTACGCACCGGCTTCCTCCTTGCTCCTCAGCGGCAGCACTGAGAGAGACATTAGGCATTACACCTAAGACCTTCTACACCTCTGTTCGAGGAGCACTTTTGAATGTCTTGGCTATCTAGCTATCCAACAAAGGAAAGAGTGTGTTGCCTCTCACTCGGCATGCAAAGAGATGATCCGGAGGGCTTTGGTCGCGGCGCGGTGCTCAGGGGGCCTAGAAGAGAACTCGGTACACAGTGTTCTTCCAGGGGACATGCTGAGGCAGCGGGGGTCCAGGGAAAGGCACACGAACCTTCATGCACTACTTGCCTAGGGTTTCGTGGAAAGCCTCTGCACGCGTCAGTTCGTGGATGCACTACCTGAACCTTACTTGGGTCCTTGTGGAAGAGCATAGTGTTCCCTTTATGTATATAGGGCGCCGGGAGGCCTCCTGCACGGTACAGAAAACAGAGTGTTTCTCTAGGAGAGCTCCCTTTCCCTCACATAGCCATTCTACTTGTGAAGAGAACACGAGCAACCACACTGTGTCGCAGGACATTTTGAGGCCGCACTTTCAGCTCTCCCGCTGGGAAAGTAATGCTCTTCGCTCTAGGTAACCGATATCAAAATTGAACCCAGCACATGCACCTGTAGTTTCTGACCAACCAAGAGAGACTCAGGCAGCACGCTGGACCTGCCCTGAGAAAACTTGAGCGCCAAGGGGGGCCCTGCACGGGCTGAATGGCTTCAAGGACATAATTCCCGGGGATAGGCCAAATGGTCCCTGTAGCTCAGAAACCCCGAGGTAGCGTTCAGGGGCAAATTGTACGTTTGTCGGGCTGCCTCTGTAGTCGGCCTTCTGCTTGGCAGAGAGAGACGGCAGGTAAGTGTTCCCAGTATGAACAATAAACACAGCGTTCGTTCATGGCAGCAGTGGTTCAGCAGTGGGGACCTTTTGCATTACACCTGAGACCCTGCTAGGCCTGTGTTCGGGAGGCCTGTTGAAAGCCTGGCAATCTCCATGGGCAGCGAAGAGAGGGCAGAGCGTTGCCTTTCCTTCTTCATGCAGAGAAATGGTCCGAAGGGCCTTAGGGACCTGTGTTTGGGTAGGTCGCCCAGGAAGAGACATTGGGTACACAGTGTTTTTCCACGCCCAGGTGGTGAGGACCCAGGAGTCCTAGGAGTCCTGAACGGCACGCTAGCGTTAAGCCACTGCCATGGCTAAGGCTTCTGGGCAAATGCTGCATGCCTGCCAGCATTGCGGATGCCGTCCTGGACTTTGTTTGGATCTTCGTGATCCGTGTAGCTCGCCCTTTATGTAAAGGGGGCTCTGGCAGGCCTCAGGCAAGGAAGTGGAAACACCTTTTGTCTTTCCTGTAAAGCACCCTTTCCTTTGAGACCCATTCCAGCACGCAAGGAAGGACTCACAGAACGCTGTGTGTAGGCACCTTGGAGGCTACGAGGATTCCTCGTTCAACTAGGGAATTCCTCCGTTTCTCATAAGGTCCCAGTATCAAAGTTGAACCCAGCCCACGTACGGGTCGTTTCTGAAGAACCAAAAGAGGCACAAGAAGCACTGTGCTACCTTCTCAGAATAATGTTTTATTTAGGCAGGGAGACTTGCACTGTGCGAATGACCTAAGCGATTTAAGGCGCTAGGGAGGCCTAGGTGGCCTTGAACCTGCCAAAAGACTAGCAGGGCTCAGGAGGAAACTGTTGATTTTCCAGGCTGCATCTAAAAGTCGTGTTTCGGCTTGGCAGAGAGAGACGGCAGGTGTGTAAAGCGAGAAGGAACACGAAGCACAGAGTTGTTTCACTGCAGCTCAGGGTCAGCCCTGAGAGCCACTGGCACTACACCGAGGACTTTCCAGAACTCTGGTCGGGGCACATTGGAAAGATTTGTCAGTCTATCGATCCAACGAAGAAAACACTGCCTTGCCTTTCACAGTGCACTCAAAGAGCCGATCCGGAGTACCCAGGTAGCGGCACGGTGCTCAGTCGGCCAAGAAGAGTCACTGAGCACACTGCGTTCTTCCGAGGGACATGGTGAGGCGGCGGCAGTCCTAGCAAGGGCACACTGGCCTTAATGCCCTACTTTCCCTACCGGGGTCATGGAAATCGTTAGTACACGGCCACCCGTGGATGGAAACCCGGACATTACGTTGAGCCTTGGGTGGGGGGGGACAGGTCTGGTTTTCCCGTTATGTGAAGAGGGCTGCTGGAGGCCTCCTGCAACGAATAGGAAACACTGTGTTAATCGAGGAAAGCTGCCTTTCCCTCAGTCGGCATTGCCACTGTGAAGAGATGACGGGCAACCGCATTGGTTTTCCCTTAAGTTTGAGGCCGCAGGTGGCCTGCTTTCCCGTTGGGAAAATAACGCTTCCCTCCTTAGGTCCCTATGCCAGACTTGGCACAGCCCATGTACGGGTAGTTTCTGAGCCACGAGAAGAGACTCACGCAGCACCCTGGACCTTCCCTGATAAAACTTTGGCACGAAGGGAGTTCTGCTTGGGCTGAGTGGCGTGACCGACATAATTCCTTGGGTCAGGCCACAGTGTCCTTTTCTCTTACAAAAGCTTAGGCAGTGTTGCAGGGGCAACAAGTCCGTATGTCAGGCTGCATGTAAAGTCGACTGTCTGCTTGGCGAGCGAGGGCAGGTTGGCGTTCCCAGGAGGAACAGCAAGCAGAGGGTTTCTTCCATTGCAGTTCTGGTTCAGCAGCGGGGACCACTTGCAGTACACCTAAGACCTGCTAGACCTGTGCTCGGGAGGACTTGTGACAGACTGGCAATCCAACTGGGCGACCAAGAGAGCGGTGTTTCGCCTTTCACTCTTCATTCCAAGAGATGATCCGAAGGGCCTAGGTCCCTGTATGTTGGTAGGTCGCCTAAGAAGTGGCATCCGGTACACACTGTGTTTCCATGAGACGTGGTGAGGACGCGGGAGTCCCCGGAGTCCTGAAAAGCACACTAGCGCTTAGCCACTGCTTTGAGGGAGGCTTCCTGGGAAATGCTGCATGCCTGCCTGGCGCTGTGGATGCAATTCCCGGACCTTGCCTTCAGCTTGGCGCTCAGCGTAGCTCTCCTTTTATGGACAGGCGACCCTGGGATGCCTCAGGAGTGGCAGTGGAAACACACTATGTCTCTCAAGAAAAGCCCACTTTCCTTCCAAAGACATGCCAGCATGCAAGCGTCGGCTGACAGAGCACTCTATTCCAGGCAGCTTTCACGTTGAACCATCCTTCTTGCCAGCTGGGAGGTACTACAGTGCTCTGAAGGTCCCAGTCTCAAAGTTGAACACCGCCCACCTACGTATAGGTTCTCCCGCACCGAAGGGGACACAAGGAGGACTGTGGCACCTCCTCTGAATCACTTTGTAGCCGGGCTGTGGCGCACCGTGCGAATGGCATGAAATATTAGAGGGGCAAGGTCGAGTGAGTTAGGTGTCCCTGCCGCTGCCAAAAGCCTAGCAGTGTGCAGGGGGAAACCGTCCATTTTCCAGACTGCATCTAAAGTCGAGTTACTGCTCGCCAGAAAGAGCCGGTAGCTAAGTACACCCAGAAAGAACACTACGCACCGGCTTCCTCCTTGCTCCTCAGTGGCAGCACTGAGAGAGACATTAGGCATTACACCTAAGACCTTCTACACCTCTGTTCGGGGAGCACTTTTGAATGTCTTGGCTCTCTAGCTATCCAACAAAGGAAAGAGTGTGTTGCCTCTCACTCGGCATGCAAAGAGATGATCCGGAGGGCTTTGGTCGCGGCGCGGTGCTCAGGGGGCCTAGAAGAGAACTCGGTACACAGTGTTCTTCCAGGGGACATGCTGAGGCAGCGGGGGTCCAGGGAAAGGCACACGAACCTTCATGCACTACTTGCCTAGGGTTTCGTGGAAAGCCTCTGCACGCGTCAGTTCGTCGATGGACTACCTGAACCTTACTTGGGTCCTTGTGGAAGAGCA
The DNA here is from genome assembly GCF_028021215.1 of Eschrichtius robustus. Taxonomy (NCBI): domain Eukaryota; kingdom Metazoa; phylum Chordata; class Mammalia; order Artiodactyla; family Eschrichtiidae; genus Eschrichtius; species Eschrichtius robustus. The sequence continues at coordinate 16,109 of NW_027175500.1, read as the reverse complement.
TAGTGTTCCCTTTATGTATATAGGGCGCCGGGAGGCCTCCTGCACGGTACAGAAAACAGAGTGTTTCTCTAGGAGAGCTCCCTTTCCCTCACATAGCCATTCTACTTGTGAAGAGAACACGAGCAACCACACTGTGTCGCAGGACACTTTGAGGCCGCACTTTCAGCTCTCCCGCTGGGAAAGTAATGCTCTTCGCTCTAGGTAACCGATATCAAAATTGAACCCAGCACATGCACCTGTAGTTTCTGACCAACCAAGAGAGACTCAGGCAGCACGCTGGACCTGCCCTGAGAAAACTTGAGCGCCAAGGGGGGCCCTGCATGGGCTGAATGGCTTCAAGGACATAATTCCCGGGGATAGGCCAAATGGTCCCTGTAGCTCAGAAACCCCGAGGTAGCGTTCAGGGGCAAATTGTACGTTTGTCGGGCTGCCTCTGTAGTCGGCCTTCTGCTTGGCAGAGAGAGACGGCAGGTAAGTGTTCCCAGTATGAACAATAAACACAGCGTTCGTTCATGGCAGCAGTGGTTCAGCAGTGGGGACCTTTTGCATTACACCTGAGACCCTGCTAGGCCTGTGTTCGGGAGGCCTGTTGAAAGCCTGGCAATCTCCATGGGCAGCGAAGAGAGGGCAGAGCGTTGCCTTTCCTTCTTCATGCAGAGAAATGGTCCGAAGGGCCTTAGGGACCTGTGTTTGGGTAGGTCGCCCAGGAAGAGACATTGGGTACACAGTGTTTTTCCACGCCCAGGTGGTGAGGACCCAGGAGTCCTAGGAGTCCTGAACTGCACGCTAGCGTTAAGCCACTGCCATGGCTAAGGCTTTTGGGCAAATGCTGCATGCCTGCCAGCATTGCGGATGCCGTCCTGGACATTGTTTGGATCTTCGTGATCCGTGTAGCTCGCCCTTTATGTAAAGGGGGCTCTGGCAGGCCTCAGGCAAGGAAGTGGAAACACCTTTTGTCTTTCCTGTAAAGCACCCTTTCCTTTGAGACCCATTCCAGCACGCAAGGAAGGACTCGCAGAACGCTTTGTGTAGGCACCTTGGAGGCTACGAGGATTCCTCGTTCAACTAGGGAATTCCTCCGTTTCTCATAAGGTCCCAGTATCAAAGTTGAACCCAGCCCACGTACGGGTCGTTTCTGAAGAACCAAAAGAGGCACAAGAAGCACTGTGCTACCTTCTCAGAATAATGTTTTATTTAGGCAGGGAGACTTGCACTGTGCGAATGACCTAAGCGATTTAAGGCGCTAGGGAGGCCTAGGTGGCCTTGAACCTGCCAAAAGACTAGCAGGGCTCAGGAGGAAACTGTTGATTTTCCAGGCTGCATCTAAAAGTCGTGTTTCGGCTTGGCAGAGAGAGACGGCAGGTGTGTAAAGCGAGAAGGAACACGAAGCACAGAGTTGTTTCACTGCAGCTCAGGGTCAGCCCTGAGAGCCACTGGCACTACACCGAGGACTTTCCAGAACTCTGGTCGGGGCACATTGGAAAGATTTGTCAGTCTATCGATCCAACGAAGAGAACCCTGCCTTGCCTTTCACAGTGCACTCAAAGAGGCGATCCGGAGTACCCAGGTAGCGGCACGGTGCTCAGTCGGCCAAGAAGAGTCACTAAGCACACAGCGTTCTTCCAAGGGACATGGTGAGGCGGCGGGAGTCCTAGCAAGGGCACACTGGCCTTAATGCCCTACTTTCCCTACCGGGGTCATGGAAATCGTTAGTACACGGCCACCCGTGGATGGAAACCCGGACATTACGTTGAGCCTTGGGGGGGGGGACAGGTCTGGTTTTCCCGTTATGTGAAGAGGGCTGCCGGAGGCCTCCTGCCACGAATAGGAAACACTGTGTTAATCGAGGAAAGCTGCCTTTCCCTCAGTCGGCATTGCCACTGTGAAGAGATGACGGGCAACCGCATTGGTTTTCCCTTAAGTTTGAGGCCGCAGGTGGCCTGCTTTCCCGTTGGGAAAATAACGCTTCCCTCCTTAGGTCCCTATGCCAGACTTGGCACAGCCCATGTACGGGTAGTTTCTGAGCCACGAGAAGAGACTCACGCAGCACCCTGGACCTTCCCTGATAAAACTTTGGCACGAAGGGAGTTCTGCTTGGGCTGAGTGGCGTGACCGACATAATTCCTTGGGTTAGGCCACAGTGTCCTTTTCTCTTACAAAAGCTTAGGCAGTGTTGCAGGGGCAACAATCCGTATGTCAGGCTGCATCTAAAGTCGACTGTGTGCTTGGCGAGCGAGGGCAGGTTGGCGTTCCCAGGAGGAACAGCAAGCAGAGGGTTTCTTCCATTGCAGTTCTGGTTCAGCAGCGGGGACCACTTGCAGTACACCTAAGACCTGCTAGACCTGTGCTCGGGAGGACTTGTGACAGACTGGCAATCCAACTGGGCGACCAAGAGAGCGGTGTTTCGCCTTTCACTCCTCATTCCAAGAGATGATCCGAAGGGCCTAGGTCCCTGTATGTTGGTAGGTCGCCTAAGAAGTGGCATCCGGTACACACTGTGTTTCCATGAGACGTGGTGAGGACGCGGGAGTCCCCGGAGTCCTGAAAAGCACACTAGCGCTTAGCCACTGCTTTGAGGGAGGCTTCCTGGGAAATGCTGCATGCCTGCCTGGCGCTGTGGATGCAATTCCCGGACCTTGCCTTCAGCTTGGCGCTCAGCGTAGCTCTCCTTTTATGGACAGGCGACCCTGGGATGCCTCAGGAGTGGCAGTGGAAACACACTATGTCTCTCAAGAAAAGCCCACTTTCCTTCCAAAGACATGCCAGCATGCAAGCGTCGGCTGACAGAGCACTGTATTCCAGGCAGCTTTCACGTTGAACCATCCTTCTTGCCAGCTGGGAGGTACTACAGTGCTCTGAAGGTCCCAGTCTCAAAGTTGAACACCGCCCACCTACGTATAGGTTCTCCCGCACCGAAGGGGACACAAGGAGGACTGTGGCACCTCCTCTGAATCACTCTGTAGCCGGGCTGTGGCGCACCGTGCGAATGGCATGAAATATTAGAGGGGCAAGGTCGAGTGAGTTAGGTGTCCCTGCCGCTGCCAAAAGCCTAGCAGTGTGCAAGGGGAAACCGTCCATTTTCCAGACTGCATCTAAAGTCGAGTTACTGCTCGCCAGAAAGAGCCGGTAGCTAAGTACACCCAGAAAGAACACTACGCACCGGCTTCCTCCTTGCTCCTCAGCGGCAGCACTGAGAGAGACATTAGGCATTACACCTAAGACCTTCTACACCTCTGTTCGAGGAGCACTTTTGAATGTCTTGGCTATCTAGCTATCCAACAAAGGAAAGAGTGTGTTGCCTCTCACTCGGCATGCAAAGAGATGATCCGGAGGGCTTTGGTCGCGGCGCGGTGCTCAGGGGGCCTAGAAGAGAACTCGGTACACAGTGTTCTTCCAGGGGACATGCTGAGGCAGCGGGGGTCCAGGGAAAGGCACACGAACCTTCATGCACTACTTGCCTAGGGTTTCGTGGAAAGCCTCTGCACGCGTCAGTTCGTGGATGCACTACCTGAACCTTACTTGGGTCCTTGTGGAAGAGCATAGTGTTCCCTTTATGTATATAGGGCGCCGGGAGGCCTCCTGCACGGTACAGAAAACAGAGTGTTTCTCTAGGAGAGCTCCCTTTCCCTCACATAGCCATTCTACTTGTGAAGAGAACACGAGCAACCACACTGTGTCGCAGGACATTTTGAGGCCGCACTTTCATCTCTCCCGCTGGGAAAGTAATGCTCTTCGCTCTAGGTAACCGATATCAAAATTGAACCCAGCACATGCACCTGTAGTTTCTGACCAACCAAGAGAGACTCAGGCAGCACGCTGGACCTGCCCTGAGAAAACTTGAGCGCCAAGGGGGGCCCTGCACGGGCTGAATGGCTTCAAGGACATAATTCCCGGGGATAGGCCAAATGGTCCCTGTAGCTCAGAAACCCCGAGGTAGCGTTCAGGGGCAAATTGTACGTTTGTCGGGCTGCCTCTGTAGTCGGCCTTCTGCTTGGCAGAGAGAGACGGCAGGTAAGTGTTCCCAGTATGAACAATAAACACAGCGTTCGTTCATGGCAGCAGTGGTTCAGCAGTGGGGACCTTTTGCATTACACCTGAGACCCTGCTAGGCCTGTGTTCGGGAGGCCTGTTGAAAGCCTGGCAATCTCCATGGGCAGCGAAGAGAGGGCAGAGCGTTGCCTTTCCTTCTTCATGCAGAGAAATGGTCCGAAGGGCCTTAGGGACCTGTGTTTGGGTAGGTCGCCCAGGAAGAGACATTGGGTACACAGTGTTTTTCCACGCCCAGGTGGTGAGGACCCAGGAGTCCTAGGAGTCCTGAACGGCACGCTAGCGTTAAGCCACTGCCATGGCTAAGGCTTCTGGGCAAATGCTGCATGCCTGCCAGCATTGCGGATGCCGTCCTGGACTTTGTTTGGATCTTCGTGATCCGTGTAGCTCGCCCTTTATGTAAAGGGGGCTCTGGCAGGCCTCAGGCAAGGAAGTGGAAACACCTTTTGTCTTTCCTGTAAAGCACCCTTTCCTTTGAGACCCATTCCAGCACGCAAGGAAGGACTCACAGAACGCTGTGTGTAGGCACCTTGGAGGCTACGAGGATTCCTCGTTCAACTAGGGAATTCCTCCGTTTCTCATAAGGTCCCAGTATCAAAGTTGAACCCAGCCCACGTACGGGTCGTTTCTGAAGAACCAAAAGAGGCACAAGAAGCACTGTGCTACCTTCTCAGAATAATGTTTTATTTAGGCAGGGAGACTTGCACTGTGCGAATGACCTAAGCGATTTAAGGCGCTAGGGAGGCCTAGGTGGCCTTGAACCTGCCAAAAGACTAGCAGGGCTCAGGAGGAAACTGTTGATTTTCCAGGCTGCATCTAAAAGTCGTGTTTCGGCTTGGCAGAGAGAGACGGCAGGTGTGTAAAGCGAGAAGGAACACGAAGCACAGAGTTGTTTCACTGCAGCTCAGGGTCAGCCCTGAGAGCCACTGGCACTACACCGAGGACTTTCCAGAACTCTGGTCGGGGCACATTGGAAAGATTTGTCAGTCTATCGATCCAACGAAGAAAACACTGCCTTGCCTTTCACAGTGCACTCAAAGAGCCGATCCGGAGTACCCAGGTAGCGGCACGGTGCTCAGTCGGCCAAGAAGAGTCACTGAGCACACTGCGTTCTTCCGAGGGACATGGTGAGGCGGCGGCAGTCCTAGCAAGGGCACACTGGCCTTAATGCCCTACTTTCCCTACCGGGGTCATGGAAATCGTTAGTACACGGCCACCCGTGGATGGAAACCCGGACATTACGTTGAGCCTTGGGTGGGGGGGGACAGGTCTGGTTTTCCCGTTATGTGAAGAGGGCTGCTGGAGGCCTCCTGCAACGAATAGGAAACACTGTGTTAATCGAGGAAAGCTGCCTTTCCCTCAGTCGGCATTGCCACTGTGAAGAGATGACGGGCAACCGCATTGGTTTTCCCTTAAGTTTGAGGCCGCAGGTGGCCTGCTTTCCCGTTGGGAAAATAACGCTTCCCTCCTTAGGTCCCTATGCCAGACTTGGCACAGCCCATGTACGGGTAGTTTCTGAGCCACGAGAAGAGACTCACGCAGCACCCTGGACCTTCCCTGATAAAACTTTGGCACGAAGGGAGTTCTGCTTGGGCTGAGTGGCGTGACCGACATAATTCCTTGGGTCAGGCCACAGTGTCCTTTTCTCTTACAAAAGCTTAGGCAGTGTTGCAGGGGCAACAAGTCCGTATGTCAGGCTGCATGTAAAGTCGACTGTCTGCTTGGCGAGCGAGGGCAGGTTGGCGTTCCCAGGAGGAACAGCAAGCAGAGGGTTTCTTCCATTGCAGTTCTGGTTCAGCAGCGGGGACCACTTGCAGTACACCTAAGACCTGCTAGACCTGTGCTCGGGAGGACTTGTGACAGACTGGCAATCCAACTGGGCGACCAAGAGAGCGGTGTTTCGCCTTTCACTCTTCATTCCAAGAGATGATCCGAAGGGCCTAGGTCCCTGTATGTTGGTAGGTCGCCTAAGAAGTGGCATCCGGTACACACTGTGTTTCCATGAGACGTGGTGAGGACGCGGGAGTCCCCGGAGTCCTGAAAAGCACACTAGCGCTTAGCCACTGCTTTGAGGGAGGCTTCCTGGGAAATGCTGCATGCCTGCCTGGCGCTGTGGATGCAATTCCCGGACCTTGCCTTCAGCTTGGCGCTCAGCGTAGCTCTCCTTTTATGGACAGGCGACCCTGGGATGCCTCAGGAGTGGCAGTGGAAACACACTATGTCTCTCAAGAAAAGCCCACTTTCCTTCCAAAGACATGCCAGCATGCAAGCGTCGGCTGACAGAGCACTGTATTCCAGGCAGCTTTCACGTTGAACCATCCTTCTTGCCAGCTGGGAGGTACTACAGTGCTCTGAAGGTCCCAGTCTCAAAGTTGAACACCGCCCACCTACGTATAGGTTCTCCCGCACCGAAGGGGACACAAGGAGGACTGTGGCACCTCCTCTGAATCACTCTGTAGCCGGGCTGTGGCGCACCGTGCGAATGGCATGAAATATTAGAGGGGCAAGGTCGAGTGAGTTAGGTGTCCCTGCCGCTGCCAAAAGCCTAGCAGTGTGCAAGGGGAAACCGTCCATTTTCCAGACTGCATCTAAAGTCGAGTTACTGCTCGCCAGAAAGAGCCGGTAGCTAAGTACACCCAGAAAGAACACTACGCACCGGCTTCCTCCTTGCTCCTCAGCGGCAGCACTGAGAGAGACATTAGGCATTACACCTAAGACCTTCTACACCTCTGTTCGAGGAGCACTTTTGAATGTCTTGGCTATCTAGCTATCCAACAAAGGAAAGAGTGTGTTGCCTCTCACTCGGCATGCAAAGAGATGATCCGGAGGGCTTTGGTCGCGGCGCGGTGCTCAGGGGGCCTAGAAGAGAACTCGGTACACAGTGTTCTTCCAGGGGACATGCTGAGGCAGCGGGGGTCCAGGGAAAGGCACACGAACCTTCATGCACTACTTGCCTAGGGTTTCGTGGAAAGCCTCTGCACGCGTCAGTTCGTGGATGCACTACCTGAACCTTACTTGGGTCCTTGTGGAAGAGCATAGTGTTCCCTTTAGGTATATAGGGCGCCGGGAGGCCTCCTGCACGGTACAGAAAACAGAGTGTTTCTCTAGGAGAGCTCCCTTTCCCTCACATAGCCATTCTACTTGTGAAGAGAACACGAGCAACCACACTGTGTCGCAGGACATTTTGAGGCCGCACTTTCAGCTCTCCCGCTGGGAAAGTAATGCTCTTCGCTCTAGGTAACCGATATCAAAATTGAACCCAGCACATGCACCTGTAGTTTCTGACCAACCAAGAGAGACTCAGGCAGCACGCTGGACCTGCCCTGAGAAAACTTGAGCGCCAAGGGGGGCCCTGCACGGGCTGAATGGCTTCAAGGACATAATTCCCGGGGATAGGCCAAATGGTCCCTGTAGCTCAGAAACCTCGAGGTAGCGTTCAGGGGCAAATTGTACGTTTGTCGGGCTGCCTCTGTAGTCGGCCTTCTGCTTGGCAGAGAGAGACGGCAGGTAAGTGTTCCCAGTATGAACAATAAACACAGCGTTCGTTCATGGCAGCAGTGGTTCAGCAGTGGGGACCTTTTGCATTACACCTGAGACCCTGCTAGGCCTGTGTTCGGGAGGCCTGTTGAAAGCCTGGCAATCTCCATGGGCAGCGAAGAGAGGGCAGAGCGTTGCCTTTCCTTCTTCATGCAGAGAAATGGTCCGAAGGGCCTTAGGGACCTGTGTTTGGGTAGGTCGCCCAGGAAGAGACATTGGGTACACAGTGTTTTTCCACGCCCAGGTGGTGAGGACCCAGGAGTCCTAGGAGTCCTGAACGGCACGCTAGCGTTAAGCCACTGCCATGGCTAAGGCTTCTGGGCAAATGCTGCATGCCTGCCAGCATTGCGGATGCCGTCCTGGACTTTGTTTGGATCTTCGTGATCCGTGTAGCTCGCCCTTTATGTAAAGGGGGCTCTGGCAGGCCTCAGGCAAGGAAGTGGAAACACCTTTTGTCTTTCCTGTAAAGCACCCTTTCCTTTGAGACCCATTCCAGCACGCAAGGAAGGACTCACAGAACGCTGTGTGTAGGCACCTTGGAGGCTACGAGGATTCCTCGTTCAACTAGGGAATTCCTCCGTTTCTCATAAGGTCCCAGTATCAAAGTTGAACCCAGCCCACGTACGGGTCGTTTCTGAAGAACCAAAAGAGGCACAAGAAGCACTGTGCTACCTTCTCAGAATAATGTTTTATTTAGGCAGGGAGACTTGCACTGTGCGAATGACCTAAGCGATTTAAGGCGCTAGGGAGGCCTAGGTGGCCTTGAACCTGCCAAAAGACTAGCAGGGCTCAGGAGGAAACTGTTGATTTTCCAGGCTGCATCTAAAAGTCGTGTTTCGGCTTGGCAGAGAGAGACGGCAGGTGTGTAAAGCGAGAAGGAACACGAAGCACAGAGTTGTTTCACTGCAGCTCAGGGTCAGCCCTGAGAGCCACTGGCACTACACCGAGGACTTTCCAGAACTCTGGTCGGGGCACATTGGAAAGATTTGTCAGTCTATCGATCCAACGAAGAAAACACTGCCTTGCCTTTCACAGTGCACTCAAAGAGCCGATCCGGAGTACCCAGGTAGCGGCACGGTGCTCAGTCGGCCAAGAAGAGTCACTGAGCACACTGCGTTCTTCCGAGGGACATGGTGAGGCGGCGGCAGTCCTAGCAAGGGCACACTGGCCTTAATGCCCTACTTTCCCTACCGGGGTCATGGAAATCGTTAGTACACGGCCACCCGTGGATGGAAACCCGGACATTACGTTGAGCCTTGGGTGGGGGGGGACAGGTCTGGTTTTCCCGTTATGTGAAGAGGGCTGCTGGAGGCCTCCTGCAACGAATAGGAAACACTGTGTTAATCGAGGAAAGCTGCCTTTCCCTCAGTCGGCATTGCCACTGTGAAGAGATGACGGGCAACCGCATTGGTTTTCCCTTAAGTTTGAGGCCGCAGGTGGCCTGCTTTCCCGTTGGGAAAATAACGCTTCCCTCCTTAGGTCCCTATGCCAGACTTGGCACAGCCCATGTACGGGTAGTTTCTGAGCCACGAGAAGAGACTCACGCAGCACCCTGGACCTTCCCTGATAAAACTTTGGCACGAAGGGAGTTCTGCTTGGGCTGAGTGGCGTGACCGACATAATTCCTTGGGTCAGGCCACAGTGTCCTTTTCTCTTACAAAAGCTTAGGCAGTGTTGCAGGGGCAACAAGTCCGTATGTCAGGCTGCATGTAAAGTCGACTGTCTGCTTGGCGAGCGAGGGCAGGTTGGCGTTCCCAGGAGGAACAGCAAGCAGAGGGTTTCTTCCATTGCAGTTCTGGTTCAGCAGCGGGGACCACTTGCAGTACACCTAAGACCTGCTAGACCTGTGCTCGGGAGGACTTGTGACAGACTGGCAATCCAACTGGGCGACCAAGAGAGCGGTGTTTCGCCTTTCACTCTTCATTCCAAGAGATGATCCGAAGGGCCTAGGTCCCTGTATGTTGGTAGGTCGCCTAAGAAGTGGCATCCGGTACACACTGTGTTTCCATGAGACGTGGTGAGGACGCGGGAGTCCCCGGAGTCCTGAAAAGCACACTAGCGCTTAGCCACTGCTTTGAGGGAGGCTTCCTGGGAAATGCTGCATGCCTGCCTGGCGCTGTGGATGCAATTCCCGGACCTTGCCTTCAGCTTGGCGCTCAGCGTAGCTCTCCTTTTATGGACAGGCGACCCTGGGATGCCTCAGGAGTGGCAGTGGAAACACACTATGTCTCTCAAGAAAAGCCCACTTTCCTTCCAAAGACATGCCAGCATGCAAGCGTCGGCTGACAGAGCACTCTATTCCAGGCAGCTTTCACGTTGAACCATCCTTCTTGCCAGCTGGGAGGTACTACAGTGCTCTGAAGGTCCCAGTCTCAAAGTTGAACACCGCCCACCTACGTATAGGTTCTCCCGCACCGAAGGGGACACAAGGAGGACTGTGGCACCTCCTCTGAATCACTTTGTAGCCGGGCTGTGGCGCACCGTGCGAATGGCATGAAATATTAGAGGGGCAAGGTCGAGTGAGTTAGGTGTCCCTGCCGCTGCCAAAAGCCTAGCAGTGTGCAGGGGGAAACCGTCCATTTTCCAGACTGCATCTAAAGTCGAGTTACTGCTCGCCAGAAAGAGCCGGTAGCTAAGTACACCCAGAAAGAACACTACGCACCGGCTTCCTCCTTGCTCCTCAGCGGCAGCACTGAGAGAGACATTAGGCATTACACCTAAGACCTTCTACACCTCTGTTCGGGGAGCACTTTTGAATGTCTTGGCTCTCTAGCTATCCAACAAAGGAAAGAGTGTGTTGCCTCTCACTCGGCATGCAAAGAGATGATCCGGAGGGCTTTGGTCGCGGCGCGGTGCTCAGGGGGCCTAGAAGAGAACTCGGTACACAGTGTTCTTCCAGGGGACATGCTGAGGCAGCGGGGGTCCAGGGAAAGGCACACGAACCTTCATGCACTACTTGCCTAGGGTTTCGTGGAAAGCCTCTGCACGCGTCAGTTCGTCGATGGACTACCTGAACCTTACTTGGGTCCTTGTGGAAGAGCATAGTGTTCCCTTTATGTATATAGGGCGCCGGGAGGCCTCCTGCACGGTACAGAAAACAGAGTGTTTCTCTAGGAGAGCTCCCTTTCCCTCACATAGCCATTCTACTTGTGAAGAGAACACGAGCAACCACACTGTGTCGCAGGACACTTTGAGGCCGCACTTTCAGCTCTCCCGCTGGGAAAGTAATGCTCTTCGCTCTAGGTAACCGATATCAAAATTGAACCCAGCACATGCACCTGTAGTTTCTGACCAACCAAGAGAGACTCAGGCAGCACGCTGGACCTGCCCTGAGAAAACTTGAGCGCCAAGGGGGGCCCTGCATGGGCTGAATGGCTTCAAGGACATAATTCCCGGGGATAGGCCAAATGGTCCCTGTAGCTCAGAAACCCCGAGGTAGCGTTCAGGGGCAAATTGTACGTTTGTCGGGCTGCCTCTGTAGTCGGCCTTCTGCTTGGCAGAGAGAGACGGCAGGTAAGTGTTCCCAGTATGAACAATAAACACAGCGTTCGTTCATGGCAGCAGTGGTTCAGCAGTGGGGACCTTTTGCATTACACCTGAGACCCTGCTAGGCCTGTGTTCGGGAGGCCTGTTGAAAGCCTGGCAATCTCCATGGGCAGCGAAGAGAGGGCAGAGCGTTGCCTTTCCTTCTTCATGCAGAGAAATGGTCCGAAGGGCCTTAGGGACCTGTGTTTGGGTAGGTCGCCCAGGAAGAGACATTGGGTACACAGTGTTTTTCCACGCCCAGGTGGTGAGGACCCAGGAGTCCTAGGAGTCCTGAACTGCACGCTAGCGTTAAGCCACTGCCATGGCTAAGGCTTTTGGGCAAATGCTGCATGCCTGCCAGCATTGCGGATGCCGTCCTGGACATTGTTTGGATCTTCGTGATCCGTGTAGCTCGCCCTTTATGTAAAGGGGGCTCTGGCAGGCCTCAGGCAAGGAAGTGGAAACACCTTTTGTCTTTCCTGTAAAGCACCCTTTCCTTTGAGACCCATTCCAGCACGCAAGGAAGGACTCGCAGAACGCTTTGTGTAGGCACCTTGGAGGCTACGAGGATTCCTCGTTCAACTAGGGAATTCCTCCGTTTCTCATAAGGTCCCAGTATCAAAGTTGAACCCAGCCCACGTACGGGTCGTTTCTGAAGAACCAAAAGAGGCACAAGAAGCACTGTGCTACCTTCTCAGAATAATGTTTTATTTAGGCAGGGAGACTTGCACTGTGCGAATGACCTAAGCGATTTAAGGCGCTAGGGAGGCCTAGGTGGCCTTGAACCTGCCAAAAGACTAGCAGGGCTCAGGAGGAAACTGTTGATTTTCCAGGCTGCATCTAAAAGTCGTGTTTCGGCTTGGCAGAGAGAGACGGCAGGTGTGTAAAGCGAGAAGGAACACGAAGCACAGAGTTGTTTCACTGCAGCTCAGGGTCAGCCCTGAGAGCCACTGGCACTACACCGAGGACTTTCCAGAACTCTGGTCGGGGCACATTGGAAAGATTTGTCAGTCTATCGATCCAACGAAGAGAACCCTGCCTTGCCTTTCACAGTGCACTCAAAGAGGCGATCCGGAGTACCCAGGTAGCGGCACGGTGCTCAGTCGGCCAAGAAGAGTCACTAAGCACACAGCGTTCTTCCAAGGGACATGGTGAGGCGGCGGGAGTCCTAGCAAGGGCACACTGGCCTTAATGCCCTACTTTCCCTACCGGGGTCATGGAAATCGTTAGTACACGGCCACCCGTGGATGGAAACCCGGACATTACGTTGAGCCTTGGGGGGGGGGGACAGGTCTGGTTTTCCCGTTATGTGAAGAGGGCTGCCGGAGGCCTCCTGCCACGAATAGGAAACACTGTGTTAATCGAGGAAAGCTGCCTTTCCCTCAGTCGGCATTGCCACTGTGAAGAGATGACGGGCAACCGCATTGGTTTTCACTTAAGTTTGAGGCCGCAGGTGGCCTGCTTTCCCGTTGGGAAAATAACGCTTCCCTCCTTAGGTCCCTATGCCAGACTTGGCACAGCCCATGTACGGGTAGTTTCTGAGCCACGAGAAGAGACTCACGCAGCACCCTGGACCTTCCCTGATCAAACTTTGGCACGAAGGGAGTTCTGCTTGGGCTGAGTGGCGTGACCGACATAATTCCTTGGGTTAGGCCACAGTGTCCTTTTCTCTTACAAAAGCTTAGGCAGTGTTGCAGGGGCAACAATCCGTATGTCAGGCTGCATCTAAAGTCGACTGTCTGCTTGGCGAGCGAGGGCAGGTTGGCGTTCCCAGGAGGAACAGCAAGCAGAGGGTTTCTTCCATTGCAGTTCTGGTTCAGCAGCGGGGACCACTTGCAGTACACCTAAGACCTGCTAGACCTGTGCTCGGGAGGACTTGTGACAGACTGGCAATCCAACTGGGCGACCAAGAGAGCGGTGTTTCGCCTTTCACTCCTCATTCCAAGAGATGATCCGAAGGGCCTAGGTCCCTGTATGTTGGTAGGTCGCCTAAGAAGTGGCATCCGGTACACACTGTGTTTCCATGAGACGTGGTGAGGACGCGGGAGTCCCCGGAGTCCTGAAAAGCACACTAGCGCTTAGCCACTGCTTTGAGGGAGGCTTCCTGGGAAATGCTGCATGCCTGCCTGGCGCTGTGGATGCAATTCCCGGACCTTGCCTTCAGCTTGGCGCTCAGCGTAGCTCTCCTTGGGCGACCCTGGGATGCCTCAGGAGTGGCAGTGGAAACACACTATGTCTCTCAAGAAAAGCCCACTTTCCTTCCAAAGGACATGCCAGCATGCAAGCGTCGGCTGACAGAGCACTGTATTCCAGGCAGCTTTCACGTTGAACCATCCTCTTGCCAGCTGGGAGGTACTACAGTGCTCTGAAGGTCCCAGTCTCAAAGTTGAACACCGCCCACCTACGTATAGGTTCTCCCGCACCGAAGGGGACACAAGGAGGACTGTGGCACCTCCTCTGAATCACTCTGTAGCCGGGCTGTGGCGCACCGTGCGAATGGCATGAAATATTAGAGGGGCAAGGTCGAGTGAGTTAGGTGTCCCTGCCGCTGCCAAAAGCCTAGCAGTGTGCAAGGGGAAACCGTCCATTTTCCAGACTGCATCTAAAGTCGAGTTACTGCTCGCCAGAAAGAGCCGGTAGCTAAGTACACCCAGAAAGAACACTACGCACCGGCTTCCTCCTTGCTCCTCAGCGGCAGCACTGAGAGAGACATTAGGCATTACACCTAAGACCTTCTACACCTCTGTTCGAGGAGCACTTTTGAATGTCTTGCTATCTAGCTATCCAACAAAGGAAAGAGTGTGTTGCCTCTCATCAACTCGGCATGCAAAGAGATGATCCGAGGGCTTTGGTCGCGGCGCGGTGCTCAGGGGGCCTAGAAGAGAACTCGGTACACAGTGTTCTTCCAGGGGACATGCTGAGGCAGCGGGGGTCCAGGGAAAGGCACACGAACCTTCATGCACTACTTGCCTAGGGTTTCGTGGAAAGCCTCTGCACGCGTCAGTTCGTGGATGCACTACCTGAACCTTACTTGGGTCCTTGTGGAAGAGCATAGTGTTCCCTTTATGTATATAGGGCGCCGGGAGGCCTCCTGCACGGTACAGAAAACAGAGTGTTTCTCTAGGAGAGCTCCCTTTCCTCACATAGCCATTCTACTTGTGAAGAGAACACGAGCAACCACACTGTGTCGCAGGACATTTTGAGGCCGCACTTTCAGCTCTCCCGCTGGGAAAGTAATGCTCTTCGCTCTAGGTAACCGATATCAAAATTGAACCCAGCACATGCACCTGTAGTTTCTGACCAACCAAGAGAGACTCAGGCAGCACGCTGGACCTGCCCTGAGAAAACTTGAGCGCCAAGGGGGGCCCAGCACGGGCTGAATGGCTTCAAGGACATAATTCCCGGGGATAGGCCAAATGGTCCCCTGTAGCTCAGAAACCCCGAGGTAGCGTTCAGGGGCAAATTGTACGTTTGTCGGGCTGCCTCTGTAGTCGGCCTTCTGCTTGGCAGAGAGAGGACGGCAGGTAAGTGTTCCCAGTATGAACAATAAACACAGCGTTCGTTCATGGCAGCAGTGGTTCAGCAGTGGGGACCTTTTGCATTACACCTGAGACCCTGCTAGGCCTGTGTTCGGGAGGCCTGTTGAAAGCCTGGCAATCTCCATGGGCAGCGAAGAGAGGGCAGAGCGTTGCCTTTCCTTCTTCATGCAGAGAAATGGTCCGAAGGGCCTTAGGGACCTGTGTTTGGGTAGGTCGCCCAGGAAGAGACATTGGGTACACAGTGTTTTCCACGCCCAGGTGGTGAGGACCCAGGAGTCCCTAGGAGTCCTGAACGGGCACGCTAGCGTTAAGCCACTGCCATGGCTAAGGCTTCTGGGCAAATGCTGCATGCCTGCCAGCATTGCGGATGCCGTCCTGGACTTTGTTTGGATCTTCGTGTTCCGTGTAGCTCGCCCTTTATGTAAAGGGGCTCTGGCAGGCCTCAGGCAAGGAAGTGGAAACACCTTTTGTCTTTCCTGTAAAGCACCCTTTCCTTTGGACCCATTCCAGCACGCAAGGAAGGACTCACAGAACGCTGTGTGTAGGCACCTTGGAGGCTACGAGGATTCCTCGTTCAACTAGGGAATTCCTCGTTTCTCATAAGGTCCCAGTATCAAAGTTGAACCCAGCCCACGTCGGGTCGTTTCTGAAGAACCAAAAGAGGCACAAGAAGCACTGTGCTACCTTCTCAGAATAATGTTTTATTTAGGCAGGGAGACTTGCACTGTGCGAATGACCTAAGCGATTTAAGGCGCTAGGGAGGCCTAGGTGGCCTTGAACCTGCCAAAAGACTAGCAGGGCTCAGGAGGAACTGTGATTTTCCAGGCTGCATCTAAAAGTCGTGTTTCGGCTTGGCAGAGAGAGACGGCAGGTGTGTAAAGCGAGAAGGAACACGAAGCACAGAGTTGTTTCACTGCAGCTCAGGGTCAGCCCTGAGAGCCACTGGCACTACACCGAGGACTTTCCAGAACTCTGGTCGGGGCACATTGGAAAGATTTGTCAGTCTATCGATCCAACGAAGAAAACACTGCCTTGCCTTTCACAGTGCACTCAAAGAGCCGATCCGGAGTACCCAGGTAGCGGCACGGTGCTCAGTCGGCCAAGAAGAGTCACTGAGCACACTGCGTTCTTCCGAGGGACATGGTGAGGCGGCGGCAGTCCTAGCAAGGGCACACTGGCCTTAATGCCTACTTTCCCTACCGGGGTCATGGAAATCGTTAGTACAACGGCCACCCGTGGATGGAAACCCGGACATTACGTTGAGCCTTGGGTGGGGGGGGACAGGTCTGGTTTTCCCGTTATGTGAAGAGGGCTGCTGGAGGCCTCCTGCAACGAATAGGAAACACTGTGTTAATCGAGGAAAGCTGCCTTTCCCTCAGTCGGCATTGCCACTGTGAAGAGATGACGGGCAACCGCATTGGTTTTCACTTAAGTTTGAGGCCGCAGGTGGCCTGCTTTCCA